>NW_027636133.1:131732-251839 GCF_903797595.1 Erithacus rubecula | reverse complement strand
AAAAGCTCCAGAACCCTCCTAAAACAATCCCCCTCACTCCACGGATCCTTAAAAAATCCCAAAGGCCTCCTCAGACCAGAAATGCTTCACGTCCCCACTGAACCAAATCTCATTATTTCAGGACATCCCTAAACAACCTCAAACATCCCCAGCATCCCAAAATCATCCCGAAAGCAGCACCCCCACTCCGACCCCCCCACATTCCAGGGATTCCCCTCAGGGATTTCCGCCTCACAAATTCCCGCCGCGGCCCCTCAGGAGCACCTGGCTGGGATTCGGCCGCCGCTCCCGCAGGAATTCCGCTTCCCAGCGCTTCAGCAGCACCTTCAGCTCCTGCTGCCGCTCCATGGCTGCGAGAACCGGGATCGGGGATCAGGGATCGAAGATCTTGGATCGGGATGAGGGATCGGGATTTAGGGAGACTCGGTGGTGACCGCAGAGTCGCTTCAGAACGAACCTCCGGCTCGCTCTAAGCGCTAGCCAATAGGAAAGCAGGGACTAGTGATTGACAGCGAAACGAACCAATGGAATGGCAGACGTCAAGCGTTTGCCCTCAACGCTGTTGATCCAATGAGAATGAAATAAAACAATGATTGACAGCTGTAAGATCGAATTAATTCGCCTCCAGGGCGGGTCTCGCGCACTGAGTGGTTGCGACAAAGCGCAAGAAACGAAAGTGAAGGTTCCGCACGGGCTGGGGCGAGCTGGGGCTGCGGGCGGGCGGTGAGTGTGGGGAGCCGCCTTGGGGGGGCGGCAGGGCCGGCTCAGGGGACTTTGGGATAATTTTGGGATCCCTGTGGGAATTTCTAGATTCTCGGATGGGTTTGGTGTCCTTGGGGAATTTGGGGGTGGCCCTGGTGAGGTAGGGGTACTAGGGCACTCTTTTTAGGGAGCAGCTCCGGGGGCACCCTCATAACACTGCCCCAGACCTTCTCCCACAGCTTCCCTTTTCTTCGGGATATCCCTGGATTCGGAGATTCCCGGGAATTCACCCTGGTGGTTCTGCATCCTGAAGCTCGGAAAATTCCCTGTAATCCACAAAATACTTGTAAGAGTAGGTATGTGTTTATTCAGTGTTGAGGTGCATGGGGGATGGCTCCTCCAAAACCATGCACACCTTTGGCAACCTGCGCCTCTCCTTTTCTTCTCTACAAACTGGGACTACACAATACGCCTAATACACATTCATTGCCTGTCTGTGCTTCACATTAAAATTAACTCCACGTCTCTTTCTTTCTGTGCATTGTTCCTTTTTGTTCGCTCTGGTGTTCATATGGGGGTGTTTGGAATGAATTAAATAGAATTGCTCTATATCCATGATATGTTGTTGGCTCTTTGCAAGTATTTGGATAAATGCTATATGTATAATGTAAAATAGCATTTCTATATGGATATAATCTTGGTTAATAGTAAAAGTTACACATAAGTTTTTTAGAGATAGTATGCTTAAACTAGTACTATTTTTTAGAGATCGTATGCTTAGTCAAAGATAACACCCTGTGAACATGTGATGGGGACCCCTGCAGCTGGCAAGACAATTAAACATTTACCGGCTGGACCACCACCAAAATTAAAAGGGATGGGAAGAATAAAACCACAAGCCAAGAAACAACATGCTCTAAAAAGGGGGACCCAAGGAATGGCCATGCTAAACAGTTCCCAGAAATAGTTGACTATGCATGAGGGTCTATAAATATGCAACAAAGGGATGGGTTGTAAAACATATTTAAAGGGGTGTTCCCAAAGCAGCAGCGGTGTGCTCTTGGCAGCACGCCAAGCACATGCCTGTTTTAAAACCCTTTGCTTTATTATGTCTCCTATTGTCTTTTTTTATTAAACCTTTTAATTCTCCCAAAACAGTGAACCGTGTTTTTCACAGTATTCTTCTTAGATGGAATTTTCACTTTGCCTCTTTGCTCATGCTCTCTTTTTCTTCCTTTGGTCATCATCTGGACTTCGATTCCAGTTTTCCTGGTTTCGGGGTCTGAGGACTCCCTTATCCTGTGGTGCCTTTGTCCTGCATCCTGTCTGTGCACTCCAGCTCTTGACCTCACCTTGTAGCCTTGCTGTGCTCTGTTCTTGTCAGCGCTGTAAATTACAGTAAACACACAGTTCTGTCAGCCCAGTTTTTAGTCAAAGCATTTCTTGATGCTTGATTCTTAATTCTCAATTTTCTGTCTCAGGGCTCCCCCCCCAATTTCACCTAGTTCCCACAGATCCCCCAGAATCCATGGATTCCCTGGCTTTACTCTGCGCCCGCCGTGTTGTGCCCACGCCCTCTTCCCGCCCTTCCTGCCCATCTCTATCCCGTCCTTTCCAAGTGGCATTCCTGGATGGAAGACTTGGGGTCCTGCAGGATTTGGTGGCCACTTGGCCTTTCCCGAGCTCCGCTTCCACGGCTCCTGGGGTGCCCAGAGATGCACATTATGATCAGCATCAAATTTCCAGGCTGTCATCCAGGGCGTGGTGGCGCAGCTCCGCGGGAGCTGGAAGAGCCTGGCTGCGATTTCAGGTGGGTTCTGGGAATTCCAGCATGGCCACAACCTCCATTCCTCCTTCTTCCATCCGCCCTTGTGGGTTTTTCCTGATGGGTTATTCCTGTTTTCCTCAGCCTGCGCTGCTGGACATGACCAGACTCCGCATTGCGAGTCCTGCCAATTCTCACCGCAATGGACCTCTGTCCTTCAGCGAGGATTGGCCAAGGCTTGCACGAGGTGTTCAAGCACCAGCAGAATTCCAGAGCCAGATCCAAGCACCATGAAGCCTGCACCGGAGATTACACGGCCACAGCAGCTCTGCAGTGTCCCAGGTGTGGACATCTACACCCCTGCGCGTCACTACATGGTCCTTTGGGATCCTGCGTGACCGCTCCAACTGGAGCCGCCGCCTGCTGCGTCTCAAGTGCCGCGAACTCTACTCATACTGCATGTTCGTATCCGATATAGTGACTTTTGTTGGAATATCTGGATCCATCCTGTCTGCGGAGGGTGGAACTGTGCTGAATGATTTTGGATTGACCGGCTCTCGATGATCCTGCCACACCTCTTGTGCCTCCCGGCTGCGCAGCCTCAAGTTCCAGTGCAGAAACGTGGACGTGCGGCACCTGACGCCGGAATCAGCAATGACAATCCGCTGTGTGGCCTGGCAGCTGGGAATGCTGCCGCCTCCAGAACTCAACCTGGAATTTTCCTGGCTCTCTGGGAATCTGCACCAAATTCCTGGTGAGTTTCCCCAGAGTGGGACCTTCACGCTCCAAGGGATTCCCAGGGGTTGGGCTTGGAGATCTTGGGGTCTTTTCTAACCTGAGTGATCTCATGTTTCCAGGATTTCATTATCCCAACATTCCCACGATTCCGTTATTCCAATAGTTTTTGACTCCATTGTCCCATAGTCCATGATCCCGCAATTCTGTGACTCTCAAAGGCTGAACTTCAGTATCTCAGAGGTCTTCTCCAACCTTAGTGATCCCATGATTTCAGGATTTCATTATCTTAATAATCCCATGATTCCATTATACTAATCCTTGATTCCAAATTCTCGCATTTTGGGCTTGATGGTCCCTGAGATCTTTTCTAACCTTAGTAACCCAGGTTCCCCCAATATCATTATTCCAATAGTCCAGAACTCCATGATTCCATGATCCCATAATCCTTCATTCCAGTATTACCAAAAGTAGGACTTGATGATCCTGAAACCTCTTCCAAACTTTAATGGTTCCACGTTGTAATTCCATGATTCCATAATTCCATGACTCCCTTATCCAATATCCAATTTCCCGTTATTCTAAACCTCTGTGATTCTAAGCGCTGTAACTCAACAATTCCAGATTTCTCAGGCTCCATGATCCATAATCCCAGGACTGTCAAAGCCTGAACGTCACGATCTCAGAGATTTTGCACAACCTCAGGAATTCCATTGATTCCATGATTCCATGACCACATTCCAAATCCCAGGATTCTCAGGTGTCAACTCGATGTTCTTGGCGCCTTCCCAATCTCACCCATGTCACAATGCCACGACTCCTGGATGCAATCCCAGCTCTCATTCCCTCCCCTTTTTCCCCCAGGAATCCCGACATTTCCAGCACCCACCAATCCTCCCTTGGTCCTCACCTCTCCCTTTTCCCTCCTGCCAGTGACTCCAGCTCCATTGGAAAGCTTGGATTTTGAGCTACTGCTCCCCCTTCCCCCCGACCTCGCCTTCCTCTCCCAAAGCTTCCACGCTCCAGCTCTCAAAAGGTTGGATCTGAGTGGCACGACATCTCCCAAGGCCTCCTGGAGCCGCTCCAGCTGCTCCTGGAGAAAACCTCGGCCTCGCTGCTGCACCTGGATCTCACGGATTGTGACATGGCCGATTCCCACCTGGAGGCGCTGCTCCACGCTCCTGCGCTGCTCCCGCCTGCGCTTCCTGGGACCCGTGACAATCCCCTGTCCATGGCCACAATCAAGAATCTACTACAGAAAACCTTGGAGTTCCTGCATCTTGACTTGTTCCTGTATCCCCTCCCCCTGGATTGCTACATGTGGGCTGGCCAGAATTTGATTGGGATTTATTTGATGAGTCTGTGGATGAGGAGCTTTTGTCGGCAGCTGAGGCGGAGATTTCCCAGCTGCTGGTGGATTCTGGGAGGTGACCTCATCTGGACTGACAAACCCTACAGCCACGAGCCCCAGACTACTTCTCCTTGTGATTAAGTAAAAGCTCGAAGCCTCCATTTGTGAAAAAGCGCTGCTGCCTCTTTCCCGAATCCACGTGTTTCCACCTTATCCTGGTGCCTCATTCCAGTGGATTTTTTCCTTTCATATTGGTGCTTTTCTATGACGATTGAGAGACCATGGACTACTGAGTTGTGCTCAGAATCCAATTTTACTGTGAGCTACATAGGCTCATATGCCATTTTCAGGAAAGCCGTAATTTTTTACTACATTTTTGGGTAAACTTCACACAGATAAACTTCACATTTCTTTACATTTCTATTTAGTTAAATTCTCTTTCCTGTCGCCAGTCTTGATCCGATCATCTTGTAATTAAAAGCTCTGTTAGCTCTTGCCAAGACATCTTGGTTAACAACTGCATTTGCTAATTAAATCTACAGTGCTATCAGTCTCAGTCACCACACTGCCTGGTTTCGTTTGTTTTCTACCTCATCCTGTTATTTTTCTCGACTATACCAAGATGTTGCCCTGGTTTTGTTCTTTTCTTCTGCCAGGTTTTGAGGTTTTTTTCCTCCCCATCCCGAGAGTTTTTCCTCTCATCATGATATTTTCCCCCCCCCATCCCAGTATTTTGCTGCTCATCCCAGTATTTTTTCCTCCATTTCATTAGTTTTTCAGCCCATCTTGGTATTTTTCTCTGCCACATCCGTGCTGGAGGGATTGAGGAAAAGCTGGAAAGAGTGAATTGGGGGAGGGAAAGTTGGATTTGCGGTCTTGTGATCCTGCTGAGATCCCATTGGGAATAAACTCATTCTACTGCGAATCCTGAGCGGTGGTGCCTGGATGGGATTTGCTGGGGGATCTTTCCCCCTTATCCCAATCCATGAATCCTCCATGATTTCCTTCATTTCCACCTCATTTTGAGTTTTTCCATCTAATCCTAGTAGTTGTCCCGCCTTATTCTGGGGTCTTTTCACTTTTTACCACTGTTTTTTTTTGCCTCACTTTGGCAGGTTTGGCATCCTGGTGCTTTTCCAACTTTTCCCAGTGTTTTTCCACCTCATTTTTCCCTTTTCTATTTCTCTGATTTCTGTTTTCCACCTCATGTCAGGATTTCCTCCCCATTTCATTTTCCATTTCCCTTCATTACCTCATTTTTGTTGCTTTTCTATCTAATTTCTTTTTTTTTTTTCTTTTTTCCCCCCCTTCTCCCAATATTTCCTCTTTCCTGGTGTTTTTTTTCTTTTAATTTTGGTATTTGATCCTCTCTTCCGTTGCTTTCCCCCCTTTTTTCATTTTTGTATTTTCCTCCTCATCCCAGTGTTTTTTTCTGCCAAGTCCTGGTGCTTTCCCCCTCACTTTCATGGGTTTTTTCCATGTCATGGCTTTCCCCCTTCATCCTGGATTTTTCCCCTCACTTTGGTCTTTTTTATCACCTCATTCCAGTGGTTTTCCACTGAAGTTTAGTATTTTGGGCCTTATTCTGTTGATTTTTTTCCCTCACCTTTGGTGCTTTTTCCACCTCATTTCTCTTTTTTCATCCTCATGAATGTTTTCCACCTCACTTTGGTGTTTTTCCCCCCCTCATTTTATAACACCCATATTTTCTCACCTCACTTTGTTTGCTTTTTTTTCCCCGCCACATTTACATTTTTTTTTCCCCTCATCGTGGTACATTTCCCTCATCCCAATATTTTTTCACCCTTTCCCATGTGTTTTTTGTAGCAGATCCTGGTGCTTTTTTCCCTCATCCTGGTATTTTTCCAGCTCATTCCCAACCTTTTCTCTCATCTCGCTGCTTCTCCCAGTGCCTCTGGGGCCCTAGAGAGAAAATGGTGGGAAACTGAGAGGGCGGAGGGCGGGCATCTATAGGGGATCTATGAGGGCACACAGCACCAAGAGCCGCCCACAGGGGAGTTTTACAGGGTTATTGAAGCTCTGTAGGACTCTGAGACTGTATAGGGAACCTGGGGGGTCTATAAGGCAATCTGAGGGGATCTATAGGCCTGGAGATCAGTAGGTGCCCCTATAGTGGTGGGACAGCCGACTTCCAGCCCCTCTCCTTCGTCTTCTCCTTCCCCCCAGACCCTTTTCCCCCCGCAGCAACCCGAGGTGCGCACACATTCCGCTCCCCATTGGCCACATCCGGGTGGCGCCGGTGGCGCTGCTGTCGCTGTCGCCTGTCGCGACAGGGAGGTGGCCCGGCCGTGCCGGGGGTCGCCGGTGGCTGTCGCCATCAGGGTGGGGACCCTGGTACCTGCAGGGACATCGGCCGGGGCCTGGAACACGAGAGTGTTTTTATTACCTGGATCACAATGGACAGGTCAGGGGATATGGATGGCTTTATATTTGTTATGGAGGTTTTGAAGATTCAAAAATCCCTACATTTCCCCCAAAAGTCACTGTAGGTTTCCTGCGGACTCACCTCGAGATCATCCTGGAAGAGAAAAAATGGCCTGAATTGAGGATTTAGGGATATGGGGGATTTGGTGTGCTTTTGGGATTTGGGGTTTCAGGGCATGGGGCGTGTGGGAGTTGGGATTTTTTCAGGATTTGAGGATTTTTGGAATTTTGGGATTTCTATTTTTTATGGTTTTTTATGCCAGTTGAATATGGATTTGGGATTGTTGGTGGGGGTTTGTTTTTGACGGGATTAGAGGTTTTTGGGGGCTTTGGCTTTTTTGAAATTTTGGGTTTTTTGGGATTTGAGGGTGTTTTCACACAATCACTGGATTGGAAGAAACTTTCAAGATCATTTAGTCCAACCCCTTCCCTCGTACCTTAACAAAACCCTGCCACTGAGTGCCACATCCAGACGTTTTCTAAACATATCCAGGGATGGCAACACCACCACCTCCCCAGGCAGACCATTCCAGTACTTGATCACTTTCCGTGGAAAAGTTTTTCCTATTCCTAACCTAATTTCTCTTGACACAAGTTGAGACTGTGTCCTCTGCTTCCCTTAGCTGCTGCCTGGAGAAAGAGACCAACCCCACCTGAGCACAGCCACCTTTCAGGGAGCTGTAGAGAGTGAGAAGGTCACCCCTGAGTCTCCTTTTCTCCAGGCTCAACAAGCCCAGCTCCCTCAGCCGTTCCTCACAGGGTTTGTGTTCCAGCCCCTCACCAGCCTCGTTGCCTCCTCTGGACGCGCTCGAGCGTCTCAACGTCCTTCCTAAACTGAGGGGCCACAACTGGACACAGCACTCAAGGTGTGGCCTCAGCAGTGCTGAGTCCAGGGCAAGAATGAGCTCCCTGCTCCTGCTGGCCACACCATTCCTGATCCAGGGGCCATTGGCCTTCTTGGCCCCCAGGGCACTCTGCTGGCTCATGTCCAGCTGCTGTCCATCAGTGTCCCCAGTTTCTGCCTGGGCACTGTCCAGCCACATGACAGATATTATCATTCACACCATTACAATCAGAAGCCAACTATTTCCTGATTACAGTTAACTGGAAGCGTTTTTTGGCCTATCAGCTTTTGTCACATCCTGCTGTCAAATGCCTCACAGTCAATCATCTGAAATCACCCTTCCTGGGTTCCATGGCAGTGCATCTTTCATAATTCTATTTCTCCAAAGTATCCACTCTGATTTGCAATTCTATCCTTTGAAACTTCTTTCTAGCTCCATTTCTCTCTCAACAATATCTGTCCTACTCCATGGCATGTCTAAGTCAGCATTTCTTATCTCCAAGTTTGCACACAGATGCACACAGTGTGAGCATTCTGTCAGTCCCTGAGAACTCTCTATAAATCCATTTCCCGCATTTCCCTCTCTGTCTCAAACACAAAACACTTCTTGGATGCTATTGTTAATTATTCACCATGCACAATGAAGTGCACAAGCACTATCCCTATCATTGTCGCTATAACAATCCCTGCATATAAAGCTAATTTGCAAAGCTCCTTTAGCCAAGCTGCAAAACCCCCTCCTTCAAACAAGTCCTGTAACCAGGATGCATCGTTTGTTTTAATTGTATTTGCTCACTCTCTTAGGTTTTGAAGTTGGTTGTGGATGGACACTGAATGGTCAGATAAGTTTATACAACACAATCTTTCTAAATCCTCACAACCACGGCTCATGTGCCAGTAAAAGAAAATCGATGCCAGCTCTGTTCTCAAAGATTTCATGTCTGACAGGACTGACATCTGTCATCCTGTCACTAATTGCAATGGAAGTAGCATTGACTTCCTCATTCAGCCAACTCCCCACTCAGTAGAATTAATTTTAATGCCTCACCTGAGGCAAGCTGAGGCAGCAATAAAGCTGATGTGAGTCGTTTTGTATGGCCCCAGGGTTTGAAATTCCTATTACAGTTTTCTTTATAAAATGGGAAAATGTTTTTTCTTTATTTCAAACCTGCCCCATTTCAGCAACTCTCAAAACCAACCACTTCAGACCCCAAAACCACCCCAAAGACCCCCCAGTAACCCAAAAACCTCTCTCAAGAACAACCCCAAAATCCCCAGTACTTCCCCAAACCAGCTTCCCTCATTGCAGGGAACCCCAAATCCCCCATAAAACCCCCTTTGGTACCGCAAAAACAATTCAAGGACCCACTCAACCACCCCAAGGAGAGCCCAAAAAATCCAAAGTCACCCCTAAGCCCATTCCCCTCATTCCAGGTATCCCCTACAACTCCAATGACTCCCTCAGACCCCCTAAAACTCCTCAGGAAATCCCAAAAATGAGCTCTCCCATTGAAGGGACACCCCGAAAAACGTCCAGGACCCCCTCTAAAACCAAATCTACCCATTCCAGGGACTCCTTAAACCACCCCAAAGACCCCAAAACCAGCCTAAGGACACCCCGAAAAGCCCAGGACTCCCTAAAATAATTCCCCCAACTGCAGGACACCCCTAAATCACCAAAACCACCCCAGCACCACAAAAACCACTCCTTGCACACCCCAAAAACACCCAGTACCCCCCCAAAACATTCCCTCTCATTGCGAGCATCCTGAAATCGCCTCAAAAACTCCTCACGCACCCCAAAAGCACCTCAAGGACACCAACAACAACCCCAAGGAAACCCCAAAATATCCTGGGTCGCCGTAAGTCAATCCCACTCATTCCAGGGATCGCCAAACTAACCCAAAGTTCTTCTCTGACCAAAAAATCACCCCAAAAGCACACAAGCACAGAAAAAAAAAACCACTCTCAGGGACACCACAAAATCCTCAGGACCGCCGTGAACCAAATCTCCCCATTCCAGGGAGATTTAAAACCCTAAACCACCCCAAAGGCCCCCAGCACTCCACAATCATCCCGGGGTCCCGAAAACCAGCATCCCCCAATTCCGGGGATTGCCCTCAGGGATTTCCCCCCTCACAAATCCCCCGCCGCGGCCCCGTCAGGAGCACCTGGCTGGGATTTTTCCGCCGTTCCCGCAGGAATTCCGCTTCCCAGCGCTTCAGCAGCACCTTCAGCTCCTGCTGCCGCTCCATGGCGGCGGGAACTGGGATCGGGGATCCGGGATCGTGATCAGGGTTCAGGATCGAAGACCTTGGATTGCAATGAGGGACCGGAGAGTCGGTGGGGAACCCAGAGTCAGCTCAGAGCGAAGCTCCGGCTCCGGCCGAGCGTTAGCCAATAGGAAAGCAGGGAATAGTGATTGACAGAGAAAGGATCCAATGGAAATGCGAAATGACAAAGCGTTTGCCCGCGACGCCATTGAGCCAATGACAATTCAATAAAACAATGACAGGCAGCTGTAAAATCGAATTAATTCGCCTCCAGGGTGGGACTCGCGCACTGAGTGGCTGCGACAACTCACGAACACGAAAGTGAAAGTTCCGTACGGGCTGCGGCCGAGTTGGGGCTGCGGGCGGGCGGTGAGTGGGATAATTTTGGGATCCCTGTGGGAATTTCGAGATTCTCGGAGTGGCTTGAGATCCTTGGGGGATTTTGGGGTGGCCCTGGTGGGGTGGGGGTACTCCCGGACCCCCTTTTTAAGAAGCAGTTCTGGGGTACCCTGACAATACCGCCCCCACCTTCTCCCACAGCTTCCCTTTTCTTCGGGATTTCCTTGCTTTCGGAGTTTTCCTGGAATTCTCCCCTGGTGCTTTCGCATCCTGGGGCTGAAGCGTGGAAAAACCCATAAAAGAAATTATAAGAGTAGGTATGTATTTATTGAGCACTGAAGTGCATGGGGGATAGCTCCTCCAGAACCATGCACACCTTTGGCAACCTCTGGTTTTATTCTCTACAGACTGGGTCTACACAATGCGCCAAATACACATTCATTGCCTGTCTCTGCTACACAGTAAAATTAGCTGCACTCCTCTACACCGCTGAGCATTGCACCTTGTACGCTCTGGTGTTCACCTGAGGGTTTTGACATGAAATAAATACTCTTCCTCTCAGATGAACTTTACACCTTGCCTCCTTGTCCATGCTCTCTTTTTTGTCCTTTGGTCATCTTCAGAACGTTGATATCAGTTTTCCTGGTTCCAGGGTTTTGTGCCTTTTTCCTTGCATCCTGTCTGTGCACTCCAGCTCTTGACCTCACCTTGTAGCCTTGCTGTGCTTCTGTTCTTGTCAGCACTGTAAATTACAGTAAAAACACACTTTTGCCAGCACCCTTTTAGTCAAAGCATTTCTTGATTCTTAATTCTCAATTTTTCTGTCTCAGGGGTCACCCCAATTTCACCTAATTCCTACAGAGCCCCAGAATCCATGGATTCTCTCCGTTTCCTCTGTGCCCGCCGCATCGTTGCCCAGCGCCCTCTTCCCGACATTCCTACCCGTCTCTATCCCATCCTTTTCCAAGTGGCATTCCTGGATGGAAGACCTCTGGCCCTGCATGATTTGGTGGCTGCTTGGCCATTCCCTGAGCTCAACCTCCAGCAGCTTGTGGGGCATCTGGAGATGCGCAGGGATCATCCCGGCACTGGCTGCGTCCAGGCCGTCATCGAGGCTGTGGTGGAGCAGCTCCGACAGCACCTGGAAGAGCCCGGCCGCCAATCCAGGTGGGTTTTAGGAATTCCAGCATGGCCACAGCCTCCAATATCTCCAGGTATTTTGAAGGTTTCTTCCTATTTTTTTCCAGTGGGTTCCAGCTGCGTGTGCTGGATATCACCGGACTCTGTGATTCCGTGTCCAGTGACACTGCTGAGGGGTTGACCTCCTGGTCCAGAACTCAGGGTTTGGCTGAGGCTTGTGTGGAGGTGTCCAAGCACCTGCAGGAATTCCAGAGGCGCGGATCCAAGCAGCACAAAGGATGCTCTGGAGCCACCACGGCCGAGGCTGCTCCGCAGCACCCGGGCGTGGATGTCCACGCTGACCTGGTTGTTGATATAGGGTGCTATGGGATCCTGCGCGATGCGCTCCAGATCGGAGCCGCCGGCCTGCTGCGCCTCAAGTGCCGCGAGTTCCAAACAAAGCTCATCTCAGCGTTGGAGATTGTGATTTTGTTGGAATCTCTGGATCCATCCTGTCTGCGGAGGGTGGATCTGTGCATTTTGGGCTTTGGTGATCCTGGGCTCTTGTTGATCCTGCCACACCTCTCAGGCTTCCCAGAGCTGCGTGGCCTCAAGCTCTGGCACATGGACAGGCAGCACCTGATGACTGAATTGGCCATGCATCCCGGCCTCTGGGCGATCATCTGGGGACCTCCCCAGCTCCCTGGGAATCTGAGCCAAATCCTCTGGCAAGTTCCCCATGGACCGTCACCTTCTCTCCTATGGGGGCATTTCCAAGGGTTGGGCTCAAGGATCTTGGGGGTCTAGCTGAATGATCCTGTGATACCACGATTTCATTATCCCGATATTCCCATTATTCTGTTATCTGAACAGTTTGTGACTCCATTGTCCCAAAAATCCATGATCCCAGATTTCCGTGATTCCAGGATTCCCAAAGGCTGAACTTCAGGATCTTGGATGTCTTTTCCAATCTTAGTGACCTCATGATTCCACGGTTATGCCAATATTCCCATGATCTCATGATTCTTTTATCCCAGTAGTTCGTGACTCAACATTTCCATTACCCCATAAACTCATTATCCCAAAATTCCTTATTTCCAGGATTCCCAAAGTTTGGGCTCAATGGGTCTTGAGGGACTTTTCCAGCCTGAAGGATCCATTGATTCTAGGAATTCATTATCCCGATGTTCCCATGACCCTCTGATTCTGTGATCCCAATAGCTCATGACTCAATGATTCTGTCATCCCATAATTCCAGGATTCCCAAAGGCTGAACTTCATGATCTTGGAGATCTTCTCCAATCTTATTGACCCCATGATTCCCGGATATCATAAGCCTAATAGTCCCATGATTCCATTATCCCATTTCTTGATTCCAGAATTCCCAAAATTTGTGCTCGGTGGTCCTTGAGATATTTTCCAACCTTAGTGATTCCAGGTTCCCATGATCCCATTATCCCAATACCCCAGAACTCTGTGATTCCATGATCCCATAATTCCTTGATTCCAGGATTCTCAAAGGTTCCTGAAACTTTTTCCAGCGTTAATGGCTCTGTGATCCCATAACTCCATGGTCCCATAATTCCAAAACTCTATGATCCCAAGGTCCTGTAGGTCCACAATTCCCGAGCTCATTGATCCAATAGTCCCAGGATTCTCAAATCTTGGAGATTTTGCCCAGCCTCAGTGATGCCATTATTTCATGATTCCATGACCCCATCATTCCAATATCCCAGGATTTTCAGGGGTCAAACTCAATGTTTTTGGAGCTCCTCCCCAACCTCACCCATCCCACAATCCCATGACTCCACAGAAGCAATCCCAGCTCTCATTGCCCGTAATTCCCTCAGGACTTCTTACATTTCCAGCTCCCACTAATCCTCCCTTGGGCCTCACCTCTCCCTTTTCCCTCCCACCAGTGACCTGCAGGCTCCGTTAGAAAGCTTGGAATTGCCCTTCTGTGGCCTCCTTCCCGTCGACCTCACCTTCCTCTCCCAAAGCATCCACGCTCTGGCCCTCAAAAGGTTGGATCTGAGTGGCAACGACATCTCCCAAGGCCTCCTGGAGCCGCTCCGGCTGCTCCTGGAGAAAACCTCATCCTCATTGCTGCACCTGGATCTCATGGAATGCTACATGGCCGATTCCGGCCTGGCCGTGCTGCTCCCGACGCTCCTGCGCTGCTCCCGCCTGCGCTTCCTGCGACTCTACCGCAATCACCTGTCCAAGGCTATGATCAAGGATCTGCTCCAGAAAACCTTGGAGCTGCCGGATCTCCAGCTGGTCGTGTATCCCACCCCCCTGGATTGCCACACGTTGGACCCATCAGAATTCGATTTGGATTTCTTTGATGAGCATGTGGATGAGGAGCTTTTGTCGGCAGCCAGGGCGGAGATTTCCCAGCTACTGGTGAATTCTGGGAGAACCGACCTCGTCTGGACTGACGATCCCAAACACAAAGCCCTGGACTACTTGTTCTTGTGATCTGGGAAAACCTCGGAGGAGGGAAAATCTCACAGCCATCATAAAAAAGCGCTGTCGCCTCCTTCGTTTACTCCAGGTATTTTCCGCCTTATCCTGGTGCTTTTCTGGCACATTCCAGTGGATTTTTCCTTTTGTTTTGGTGCTTTTCTATTGATGACTGAGAGAGACACAGGGACTACTGACTCGTGCTCAGAATCCCAATTTTACTGTGAGCTACTTATGCTCATTTTCTAACTATGTTTTATTGGTTTGAACTTAACACAGATAAACTTTCTATTTCCTTATATTTCTACTTAGTTAAATTGTCTTTCCTGTCACAGTCTTGATCCAATCTTCATGTAATCTTCAAAGCTCTGTTAGCTCTTGCCAAGACATCTTGGTTATCAAACTGCATTTGCTAATTAAGTCTACACTGCTTTCAATCTAAGTCACTACAGGGCCTGGGTTTGTTTGTTTTCCACCCCAATGTTTTTCCGCCCCATCCCAAGATGTTTCCTTGGTTTTGTAGCTTTTCTGCCGCGTTTCCTTCCCATCCTGATAGTTTCCTCTCATCCTGATATTTTCCCCCTCATTTCAGGATTTTGCTGCCTCATCCCAGTATTTTTCCCTTCGTGTCATTATTTTTTCTGCCTCATTCGTGCTGGGCGGATTGAGGGAAAGCCAGGAAAGAATGAATTAGGGAAGGGAAAAGTTGGATTTGGGGTCTTGTTATCCTGCTCTGATCCTGTTGGAAAGAAACTCATCCTATTCCAGATCCCGAGTCTGTCGTGCCCAGATGGGATTTCCTGAAGGATCTTTCCTGATCCTTATCCCGATCTATGAATCCTCCATGATTTTCTTCCTATCAACCTTACTTTGGAGTTTTCCACCTAGTCCTGGTGGTTTTCCACCTCATTCCAGTTTTTCAGTTCTTATTGCTGTTTTTCCATCTCATTTTGGAGCCTGTTGCCTCATCCCAGTGTTTCTCCACCTTTTCCCAGTGTTTTTCCCCCTCATCCGTGTGTTTCCCCTCCCCATCCCAGTGTTTTTCCACCTTATTTTCTGTTTTCCCCCTCGTCTCAGGATTTCCTCTCATCCCATTCTTTTGCCCCTCATTCCGGTGTTTTCCCCCTTCATTTTGGTTGTTTTCACCTCGTTTTGGATTTTTTTTTTCTCTTCTCCCAATATTTTCCCTCTCATCCTGATGTTTTTTCACCTCATTTGGGTATTTTGGGCCTTATTCCATTGCTTTTCCACCTTTTTTCATTTTGGTATTTCCCCCCCCATCCCAGTGTTGTCCTGCCAAGTCCTGGTGCTTTTCTGCCTCACTTTTGTGGGGTTTTTCCTCGTGTCAGTGCCTTTCCCTTCATCCTGGCAGTTTTTTCCCTTTAGTTCATATTTTACCACCTCATCCCAGTGATTTTTCACTGAATTGAAGTGTTTTGGACCTTATTCTATTGGTTTTTTGCCTCATTTTTGCTGGTTTTACATCTGATTTCTCTCTTTTCATCCTCATTTTGATGTTTTCCAGCACACTTTGTTGTTTTCCCCCTCATCCCGATATTTTCCCACCTCACTGTGTACTTTTTTCCTGCTCATTTAACCTTTTTTCCCCTCATTCTGGTACTTTTCCCCTTCATCCCACTATTTTTCCATCCCATCCCATGGGTGTTTCCACCTGTTCCTGATATTTTCCCGCCTCATTTTCCAAAATTTTCCGTCATCCCACTGCTTCTCCTGGTGCCTGAGTGTGAATCTTTCTGCCCTTCAATCCATTGGAATGTCAAACCATGCAAGTGTGGCAGCTTTCCCAGGACAATGAATTTCAAAGGCAGCTTGGGCTGGTAACTATAAGCCTCCCTCACGACCAAAGCCTTCTGTGCTTTTTTGATTGCGGCTTTTGTCTCTGGGGTCAGTTCTCTGGGAGGAACCAGCTCTCTCTCCCCCTTCAATAATTTGAGGAGGGGGTCTAGGTCTTCATTGATGAGGTCTAACCAGGGCCTGACCTAGTTCAAAGACCCACACAAGGCATGGAGATCTGCTAGGGTTTTGTGATCACTATCGATTTCCAATTTCTGTGGAGCAATGGTCTGTGCAGTGATCTCCAAGCCCAGGTATTTCCAAGGTGGCACCTCTGGACTTGGTCTCCTGCAGTTGGAATCCACCAGAGGTTAAAACTTTAATCACTAGGTCAAGTGTGTGTTGGAGTACAGAGTCATTGGGGCACACAGAAGCGTGTCATCCATGTAGTGAAGGATGACGACTTCCCTTTTTTGGCCGCACACCGGGGACAGCAACGAGGCCACGTACCACTGGCAGATGGAAGCACTGAACTTCATTCCCTGCGGCAGTACTTTCCAGTGGTAGCGCTTCATTGGCCTTCTCAATTGACAGTAGGAACCGAGAAGGCAAACCATGGGGCATCTTCTGGGTGTAGGGGAATTTGGAAGAAAAAACGGTCCTTGATGTCCAGGACAGCCAATTGCCAGTTTTGGGGGAGCATCGTTGGGGAAGGTATCCCAGGTTGGAGTGACCCCATGTCCTCAATTACTTTGTTCATTTCCCAGAGGCCATGTTGGAGCCGCCACTTATCCATCCCTGGCTTCTTTATTATGAAGACCGGGGAATTCCAAGGGCTGCTTGCCTCTTCTATGTGGCCTTTGGCCAATTGCTCCTTCACGAGCTCCTCGAGTGTCTTAAGTTTCGCCTTATTTAATGGCCATTGTCCTACCCAAACTGGGATGTCATCCAGAAACATTAACTTATGGGTAGGGCACTCTACAGTGGCTGCCTCTAAAAATACTGGGAAGTCTTAGGGATAACTAATTGGACGCCCCACTGGGACATGGGGTCTCTCCCCTATAGGGGGCACTTATAGTCTGTACCAAACGGATGGACACTGGCCGATTTTCCATCCGGCCCCTCAATTTGTACGTTGCTCTTCGAGATTTTTGCCAATATGACCCCTCCTACACCCTGCATTTTGCCAGCCATGGGTTGCAAGTCCTAATGTGAAAGCCACATCTTCTCAGGTATGATGGTCATATTTGCCCCTATGTCAAGCAACCCTTCCATGTGGAGATGGTCTGTTCCACAGGTTAGGCTGCATCCCATAATGGGTTTGTCCTTGCTAACCACTTCTGCCCAGTAGATGCCAGGTGCTTTGTCATCTACTGGGACCTCCGGTGGAATGGCCTGGGTGAGGATTTGCCCCTTGGCCAAATAGAAGGGTGGCTAAGGGCAGCACACCAGGAGAAGGAGGTGAGTTATGTCTCCCTGGATGGTGATGGGAGCCACCTCAATCTCCAGAGGTGCGTGTGCGATGTCCCCAGTAACAAAATACTCGCTGTCCAGCCCTGTGTGATTTATCTTCATTTCTTGTGTGTCGTCCGGCAGTTTCACTCCAGTGGCTGTCCAATGGGTAGACCTGAAAAGAAAAGCTTTGGTAGTCACAAGCCTGAAACGCCCGTGAGACTGCCAAACTTTGTCACTACAGTTTTCCTTTTTATTTTTTTGCTGACCTGCACTCCGCTTCCCTTCCTCCCACTTTTTGTTAGGAGAGAGGCTTTCTCCACTGTTGAGTCTGCTGTATTTATATCATGGCGCGGGGCGGGTCCGTGCTCTGATCCTAGTTTTTTTGTTTGTTGGTTGCTTCTCCTTTTTGATTTTTCTTCTTCTGCTGCTGGCTTTGAGAACAGCCTCTGGCGAAGTGTCCTGGCTTCTTACACTGAAAGCAGATGACATGTTGAAGCTGCTCTGGTGACATCTGTTGTCTCTTTAGTCCTGGTGTTACAGTTGTGACAGTTTTTGAGTTTGTCAGTCCTAGCTTTTTCTATGGTTCACTGAACAGCTCTGCTTTCTTGGCAAATGCTTCTATCATCCCTGCTAGAGTAGGTGGAGGATCGATAAGCAGTCCTAGGTTCACCCTGCAGCAAGCTTCGTTGGCATTCCTTGGAGCCATCTCCTTAATTAATTCTGTCTGTGCCACTGGGTCTCCTACTTGTCTCTCAATCTGTGCATGAAGCCAGTCAACAAACTGCAAAAAACTCTCTGAGGCAAACTGTTTAAGATTAATATAACTACCCTTAGTCTCAACTGTTGGCAACAGGTTAAAAACTGTTTCTGCAGCTCCACAGATTTTATCTAGAATGAATTTGGATAACAACCAAGCTTGGTCCTCGGGGTTAGCCCGCTCCCCCTCGCCTTATAGATGTTCATGTGATTTCCATCTGCATCTGAGTGCTTTGCTTAATTTCCCTTAGGAATCCCTTCAGAGATCTTTTCCAAGTGCTTTCCCACAGGTCGAACTCTGAGTGGGTTAGGACACATCGGAAGAGATCTTGGAGATTGGCTGGACTAATTCATGGCATGTTAGGGTCAATATCAGCATTCCTTTAAGATCTCACTGCCTTGGCCACACTCCCTTTGGGTTTTGCAAATTTTTTTTTTTTTTGTTTTGGTAGGAGAAAGGCTGATAGCTCCTAGTCCCATTACTCCTACCAGAATATATAACAGGAGAGGCTGAGCTTATGGCTTCCTCTTCCTGGTTCTGACCCCCAGGTTCCTGATCCCCAGGGTTCACCCCCCCCACCTTCCCCCTGTGGGAACCGGAAGGCAGGATATTCCTCTCTGTCCTGGGGTGACATTTTGGTGCTTTGTATCCCCAGTCGTGTGTTCTGTTTATGCCTGGTGTCGTGTTCTGTGCTTTCATGACTGGCTCTGGGAGTGAGGGTTTGTTTTGTCTAGTTATCAGCTGGCACCCCTCTCCCGTTGTCCGGGCTTAGGGAGGCTAGGCTTGCTCACTAGGCTCGCTGGCTTGCGTGCTTTTGCTTGCATGCTTTTGCTGGCTTGCTTGCTTGCTCGCGTGCTTTTGCTGCTTGCTTGCTTTTGCTTATTAGTTAGTTTAACTTGGCATCCATTTTCTTTCCCTGGACTGTTTTTTTCTTTTTTCTTTCCTTTCCCTGATTACCACCTCACCTGTTCTGGACCAGGACCTGGGAGGCACCAAGGAACACGGGGAGTCTGCATTTTGTGATCTGCAGCAGTCACCCCCAGCGCCAGAGACCGATGACTGGCCGACCACTTGCAGAAGAGACTTTTTGAGTTTGTCATCCTCTCAGAGCGGTGGGGGAGGGTTTTGTCATCTGGGGCTGTTCATTTTTTTTTCCTTGTGTTGAGAAATAAACAGGTTTTTTCCACTTTCCTCTGAGGAAATTCTTCCCGAACCCAGTGGTGGGGTGAGGAGTTGTGGGGGTTTCTTTTCTGGGGGCTCCTTCCAGAGGTGCTCCCCAAATTTGCCCTAAACCAGGACACTCTGTTAGCTCTTGCCAAGACATCTTGTTTGATAAATTGCATTTGCTAATTAAATCTACAGTGCTATCAGTCTCAGTCACCACACTGCCTGGTTTTGTTAGTTTTCCGCCTCCTCCTGATGTTTTTCTACCCCATCCCAAGATTTATCCCTGGTTTTGTAGCTCTTCTGCCTCGTTTCGAGGTTTTTCCTCACTATCCCAATGGCTTCCCTCTCATCCCATTATTTTCCCCCTCATCCCAGTATTTTGCTGCCTAATCCAAGTATTTAATTATGTTTCATCAAATCCTGGTACTTTTCTGCCTCATCCCTGCTGGAGGGATTGAGGGAAAGCCAGGGAAAAGTGAACTGGAGAGGAAAAAGTTGGATTTGGGGTCTTGTTACCCTGCTGTGATCCTGTTGGAAAGAAACTCATCCTATCCCAGATCCTGAGTCTATCGTGCCCAGATGGGATTTGCTGGGGGATGTTTCCCAATCCTTATTCCGATCTATGAATCCACCACGATTTTCTTCATTTCCACCTCATTTTTGAGTTTTTCCATCTAATCCTGGTATTTGTCCACCTCATTCTGGGGTCTTCTTACTTTTTACCACTGTTTTTCCACCTCATTTTGGTGGATTTGGCATCCTGGTGTTTTTCCACCTTCCCCAGTGTTTTTCTCCTCATCAAAGTTTCTTCCCACTCATTTTTCTGTTTTCCACCTCATCTCAGGATTTCCCCCCCCCCCCCCCCCATTCTTCTTTCCCTCTTTCATTTTTTTTTGCCCTTTTATTTTTGCTATTTCCACCTCACTTTGAGGCTTTTTTTCCCTTCTCACCGTATTTTCCCTCACATCCTGCTGTTTTTCCACCTCATTTTGGTATTTTGGACCTTATTCTGTTGCTTTTCCACCCCTCATGCTACTGTTTTCCTGCCAAATCCTGGTGCTTTTCTGCCTCACTTTTTTGGGATTTTTGCTCATGTCAGTGAGTTTCCATTCATCCTGGGTTGTTTCCTCCTCATTTTAGTGTTTTACCACCTGATTCCAGCAGTTTTCCACTGAATTTTAGTATTTTGGGCCTTATTCTGTTGGGTTTTGCCTCATCCTTGGTGTTATTTCACCTCATTTCTCTTTTTTCATCCTCATTTTCATGTTTTCCAGCTCACTTCATTTTTTTCCCCTCATTTTGCTGCCTTTTCCCTTCATTTAACATTATTCTCCTAACCCTGCTACTTTTTTCACTTACCCGCTGTTTTTTCACCCTCTCCCATGTGTTTTCTATCTCATCCTGGAGATTTTTCCCGAATCCTGATATTTTCCCACCTGATTTTGTTGGTTATTTCCAGCTCATCTAACTTTTTTTCCCATCCTGCTACTTTTTTCTTCATCCCACTGTTTTTCCAGCTCATCCTAGGAGTTTTTGTACCTCATCCCAGATATTTCTCCCTCATCCTGATATTTTCCTGCTAATTTTCCAACTTTTTTCCTCATCTCGCTGCTTCTCCCGGTGCCTGTGGGGCCCTGAGGGTCTGGAGGGCAAAATGGTGGGAAATGGAGCTGGTGTGGGGGGGCATCTATAGGGGATCAATGAGGGCACACAGCGCCAGGAGCCGCCTATAGGGGATTTTTATGGGGTCGCTGAGGCTCTCTAGGGCCCTTAGACTCTATAGAGAAGCTCTGGGGGTTCTATAGGGTCTGGGGATCTATAGGTGCCCCCATAACAACAGGACACCTCCCCCAGCCCCTCTCCTTCCACTTCTCCTTCCCCCAGACCCTTTTCCCCCCGCAGCACCCGAGGTGCGCACACATTCCGCTCCCCATTGGCCACATCCGGGTGGCGCCGGTGGCGCTGCTGTCGCTGTCGCCTGTCGCGACAGGGAGGTGGCCCGGCCGTGTCGGGGGTCGCCGGTGGCTGTCGCCATCAGGGTGGGGGCGCTGCTGCGGCCCCGGTACCTGCAGGGACAGTGGAAGGGGCCTGGAACCCGCAAATGTTTTTATTACGTGAATCAGAATGGACAGGTTAATGATGATCAATAGATTTTTACTTGTTTTGGCAGTTTTGAAAGTTCCATATCCCAAATTATTCCCCTAAACTCACTGTGCGTTTCCTGCGAAGCCTCCTCGATGTCAACTGGACGAGAAAAATTAGAGACGGAATTTAGGATTTAAGGATTATGGAGTCTTTGGGGCTTTTTTTGGATTTAGTGATTTCATAGATTTGGGGTTTTAGAGGAGGATTTGGGGGTTTTGAGAGTTCACTACTTCTGGGAATTTGGGGCTTTCTGGTGAAGATTTGGATATTTTAGGGTTTGGGATTTTTTGGGTGGAGTTCAGGACTTGGGGCTTTTGAGCGAATTTTGTGTTTTGGAAGATTAGAGGTTTTCAGGGGATTGAGGTTTTTTTTGGGATTTGGGTTATTTTTGGATTAGAAAGAGTACTCAAAGAATCCCGAGGTTGGAAGAGACCTTCAAGATAACCCAGCACAATCCTACCCTAACACGTCAAGTGGACCATGGCACTGAGTGCCACATCCTGTCTTTTTTAAACACATCCAAGGACGGTGACTCCACCACCTCCCCGGGCAGACCATTCTTGATCACTCCTACCGTGAAAAACATTTTTCAAATTTCAAAACTAAATTTCCCATGCTGCAGCTTGAGGCTGTGTCCTTTGGTTCTGTCAGCTGTTCCCTGGAGAAAGAGACCAACCCCATCTGAGCACAGCCACCTTTCAGGGAGCTGTAGAGAGTGAGAAGGTCACCCCTGAGTCTCCTTTTCTCCAGGCTCAACAAGCCCAGCTCCCTCAGCCGTTCCTCACAGGGTTTGTGTTCCAGCCCCTCACCAGCCTCGTTGCCTCCTCTGGACGCGCTCGAGCGTCTCAACGTCCTTCCCAAACTGAGGGGCCACAACTGGACACAGCACTCAAGGTGTGGCCTCAGCAGTGCTGAGTCCAGGGCAAGAATGACCTCCCTGCTCCTGCTGGCCACACCATTCCTGATCCAGGGGCCATTGGCCTTCCTGGCCCCCAGGGCACTCTGCTGGCTCATGTCCAGCTGCTGTCCATCAGTGCCCCCAGGTCCCTTTCTGCCTGGGCACTGTCCAGCCACATGACAGATGTTATCATTCACACCATCACAATTAGAAGTCAACTATTTCCTGATTACAATTCATGAGAAGCATTTCTTGGCCAATCAGGTTTTGTCACGTCCTGCTGTCAAATGCCTCACAGTCAATCATCTGAAATCACGCCCTGTTGGTCCTATGACAATCCATGTTTCACAGTTCTGTTTCTTGAAATTATCCAGTCTGCTTTGCAAGGTCATTCTTTGAAACTTTTTTCGAGATCCATTTCTCTCTCAACAATATCTGTCCTACTCCATGGCATTTCTAAGTCAGCATTTCTTATCTCCAAGTTTGCACACAGATGCACACAGTGTGAGCCTTCTGGCAGGCCCTGAGAACTCTCTACAAATCCATTTCCCACAGGCAGCAGTGAAAGGAGATCGTTCAGCTGTTCACACCACAGAGCCCTGGAACCACTGACCAGCTCAAACACTGCGGGCAGGAATGGCTCTGCACAGACTCATCCTTTTCTCAGGGTTCCATTTGCTTGCACGCACTTGTACCATTCCCACTTATCCATGGCTTAAAAAACATCCCTATCAAAAACCCCAAAACCAAGCAGGCAATAGAAACCCAGCAAACAGCACACAGCAAACCTCACTAGTGTGCAAACCTGCAGCCCTGCCTGCCCGCTCTGGGTCACTGTGGGACACCCCAAAAAGACCCAGGACCCCCAAAATAATCCTGCCCCATTCCAGGGACTCCCTAAAGCAGTCTAAGGACGCTCTCACATGCAAAAGCCACACCCAGCACTCTAAAATCCACTCTTAAGGGCACTGGAAAAACCCCCAGTGCCTGCCCCAGATCAGTCCCCGTCATTGCAGGGATCCCCAAATCACCCTAAAGACCCCCCTGGTACTGCAAAACTACCCCAATGACAACCCAAAAAGCCCCAGGATCCCCCTAAGGAAATCCCACTCATTCCTCAGATGTCTTAACAACCGCAAAAACTCTCTCACACCCCCTAAAATACCGCAGCCCCCCAAACAGCCGCCCCCCTCCTTCCAGTGACATCCCAAAATTATCTGTACCCCACCAAACCAAACCTGCCCCATTCCAGGGCCTACTAATCCCAGCCCAAAGATCCCAAAATCACCACAAGGACAGCACAAAAAACCCCAGGACTCCCCTACTCTAAATCCTGCATTCCAACACCACTCAAAATCACCATAAAGACCCCCTAGCATCTCAAAACCAGCCGAAGGACCCCCTAAACAAATCCAGCTCATTCCAGGGAACCCCTAAATCACACCAAACAGACCCCAGCAAACTTAAACTACCTCCAGGACCTTCTCAGCCACCGCATTCACCCCTCGAATAGACCCCCAAACCAGCCTCCCCCCCCCCGCCCCCAATTCCAGGGATTCCCCTCAGGGATTTCCCCCCTCACAAATTCGCGCCGCGGCCCCTCAGGATCCCCTGGCTGCGTTTCCGCTGCCGTTCCCGCAGGAATTCCTCGTCCCAGCGCTTCAGCAGCACCTTCAGCTCCTGCTGCCGCTCCATGGCCGCGGGAACCGGGATGGGGATCGGAATTGGGGATCGGGATCGGAATTGGGGATCGGGAATCGGGATCGAGCTGGAGGGAGGCTCGGCGGACACGGGAGAGTCTCCTCAGAGAGACCCTCCCGCCCCCGCCAATCGCCAGCCAATAGAAAGGCAGTGATTATTGATTGACAGCAACGGCAGCAAATGGAAAGGCAAAATGTTAAAGCGTCTCCCCACATCGCTCTTGGGCTAATGAAAGTTAAATAAAACAATGACAGACTGTTTAAGATCCTATTAGATGTAAAAATCCACCTCCAGAGTGAATCTCTCACGCTGATTGGTTGCAACAACAAGTAAATAAGGAAGTGAAGCTTCCCTACAGCCCTGGGCGAGTTGGGGCTGCGGTCGGGTGGTGAGTGGGGGGGACACCATGCTGGGGGGGGCAGAGCCGCTTTTGGGGATCCCTGAGGGAACTTTGGGATCACTTGGGGATCCCTGTGAGAATTTCGGGATTTTGAGGTGGCCCTGGTAGGGTGGGGTTACCCTGAGACCCCCTTTTTAGGGAGCTGCGCTGGGGGCACCCTCACAACACCGCCCGCATCTTCTCCCACAGCTTCCCTTTTTTTCAGGATATACTTGGATTCGGAGTTTCCCCGGAATTCTCCTCTGGTTCCTCCTCATCTTCGGGGGGTCCCCCCCAATTTCACCTAATTCCTACAGAGCCCCAGAATCCATGGATTCTCTCCTTTTCCTCTGCGCCCGCCGCGTTGTCGCCCAGCGCCCTCTTCCTGCCCTTCCTGCACATCTCTATCCCGTCCTTTTCCAAGTGGCATTCCTGGATGGAACAGCCCTGGTCCTGCGGGATTTGGTGGCCGCTTGGCCCTTCCCAGTGCTCCACCTCCAGCGGCTCGTGGGGCACCGAGAGCTGCTCCAGAATCATCCCGGCACACTCTGCGTTGAGACCGTCATCCAGGCCGTGGTGGCGCAGCTTCAGCGGGAGCTGGAACACCCTGGCTGCCATTCCAGGTGGGTATTGGGAATCCCAGCATGGTCACATCCTCCAATTTCTCCAATTCCTCATTCCATCCTCGCACATTTCCCTAAAGGTTTATTCTCGTTTTTCCAGCCTGCGCGTGCTGGACATGACCAGACTCTCAGACTGCGTGTCCGGTGACACTCCCGCTGGGTTGACTGTGTGGTTCATCAGTGAGGCTTTGGCCAAGGCTTGTGTGGAGGTGTCCAAGCAGCAGCAGGAATTCCAGAGGCACGGATCCAAGTGGCCCAAAGGCCACTCTGGAGACGCCGCGTCCGCAGCGGCTCTGGAGCCCCTGGGCGTGGATGTCCACACCGACCTGTTCGTCAACGGAACGTCCTATGGGATCCTGCGCGACGCGCTCCAGACCGGAGCCACCGGCCCCCTGCGCCTCAAGTGCCGCGAATTCCAAGCGGTGGACATCTCAGCATCCGAGATTGTGACTTTGTTGGAATCTCTGGATCCATCCTGTCTGCGGAGGGTGGAACTGTGCTTCAACAATTTGGGACTGACCGGGCTCTCGGTGATCCTGCCTCACCTCTCGCGCTTCCTAGAGCTGCGCAGCCTCAAGTGCCGGTACAGCAAGGTGGACGTGCAGAACCTGACACCAGAATCAGCAATGACAATCCGCAGCGTGGCCAGGCAGCTGGGAATGCTGCCCAGCCTCCGGGAGCTCAACCTGGCATCTTCACAGCTCTCTGGGAATCTGCACCAGATCCTCTGGTGAGTTCCTCACAGAGCGGGGCCTTCTCGCACTCCGGGGGGATTCCCAAGGCCTCAGGGATTGTGGGGGTCTTTTGCAATCTGAATGATCTTGTGGTTCCAGGTTTTCATTATCCTGATCTTCCCGAGCTTCCGTTATCCCAATAGTTTTTGACTCCATTGTCCCATAATTCCATGATTCCAGGATTCTCAATGGCTGAACTTCAATATCTAGGAGGTCTTTGCCAACTTTAGTGATCCTGTGATTCTGGGGACTTCGTTATGCCAATATTCCCATGATCCTGTGATTCTGTTGTCCATGTAGTTCATGAGTCAGCGTTTCCTTATCCCATAAATTGATGATCCCAAATTCCTTGTTTCCAGGATTCCTAAAGTTGGGGCTCAATGGGTTTTGCAGCCGGAAGGATCCATTGATTCCAGGAATTCATTATCCCAATGTTCCCATGATGTTGTGATTCCGTTATCCCAGTGGCTCATGACTCAATGATTCCATCATCCCATAATTCCATGATCCCAAAATGCTGTATTTCCAGGATTCCCAAAGGCTGAATTTTAGGATCTTGCAGATCTTCTCCAATCTTAGTGACCTCACAATTCCAGGATTTCATTAACTCAATATTCTCATGATTCCATTATCCCAATCCTCGATTTCAGAATTCCCAAAGTTTGGGCTCAATGGTCCCTGACAGCTTTTTCAACCTCAGTGATCCCAGATTCCCACAATCCCATTATCCTAAAAGTCCAGGACTCCATGATCCCATCATTCCTCGATTGCAGGTTTTCCAATCATTTGCCTTGATGAACCAGAAGCCTTTTCCAACTTTAACTGCTCCACGATCCCGTAACTCCATGATTCTGTAACTCCATGATCCCGTAATTCCATGACACCCTGACCCCAATATCCCACAATCCTAATATTCCATCACTCTGTGATCCCAATACCCCGTAACTTCACAATACCACAATGCCCTGGCTCCACGATCCCATAATTCCATGTTTCTCAAAGCTTGAACTTGATGGTCTTGGAGATTTTGCCCAACATCTGTGATTCCAAGGTTTCATCACCCCATAATTCCAAAATCCTGCGATTTTCAGAAGTCAAACTTGATGGTCTTGGTGACCTTTTCCAGCCACAGCTGTCAATTATTCCACAATTCGATTTCACAATTCCATGTTTCTGTGATCCCACAATTCCATGATTCTCAAAGCTTGAACTTGATGTTCTCGGAGGCCTTTCCCAACCTCACCCATTCCATAACTCCAAGACCCCATCATTTGAAAATCCCAGGATTCTCAGGGATCAAACTCAGTGAGTCTTGGAGATGTTCCCCAGCTTCAGTCATTCCATCATTCCATGGTTCCATGATTGCATAATTCCATGATTCTCAGGCTTTGATGCAAGGTTGTGAGCCAGGTACCAGACACGGGGCACCAAATTGTGAGGTTACGAACCTCCGGCACTCTGGGCACCTACTCAGTTGGGTTATCTTAAATGAGCAAAGCAGCTAATAGTTGCTAAAAGGTTCTTTATTGCAGAAGCACATCAGTCTCAAAAGCCAAGCAGAAAAGCAATGGCAAAAAGCAGTGGCAAAAAACCAAAGGCAAAAAGCAAAGGCAATGGCAAAGAGGAAAAAAGGCAATGGCAAAAAGCAGTGGAAAAGCACTAACTCTCCCCAGTACATATTCCTATATATAATCCTCCCAACAAGCTAAAACACAAACTCGGACCACCACTTCTTAACCTATTAGAATTCTAGTTTCTTAACATGCCAGGTGACGTATAGACTACGCGTACAACCTGTCTTGTTCTATCTGAAAAACATAAGCAATATTCTTACTATAGCTCTGTTTTGTCTAAGTACTGTCTACAACTACAGTCCCAGAGCTTCTACGGAAAGTATCATTACGTTTTTCAACCTTCACTAGAACTTGCACTTCAAGTTTTGCATTTGAACTTTTCGCTTACTAAAAGCACTAGAGCTCATACTAAAAATTTATTGATTGACTTACTTATCCTAAAAGGTAAACTTACACCTCTACCTTATGTGTGAGTGGCTTCATATATGTCAATCTATCCTCAGGCTTTAAGTCAATCCCTGCACTCGGATTTCTTTCTTAAGAATTCAGAGAGACCTCTGACTCACTGACTGCAACACCTTGAACTCGATGTTCTTACAGCTCTTTCTCAATCTCACCCATCCCACAGTCCCATGATTCCATGGCTGCAATCCCAGCTCTGATTTCCCCCAGGAATCCCAACACTCCCAGCTCCCACCAATGTTCCCTTGGGCCTCACCTGTCCTATTTTTCTCCTTCCAGCGACCTGCAGGCTCCATTGGAAAGCTTGGAATTGGGTTACTGCTCCCTCCTTCCCACCGACCTCACCTTCCTCTCCCAAAGCATCCACGCTCCAGCCCTCAAAAGGTTGGATCTGAGTGGCCACAACATCTCCCAAGGCCTCCTGGAGCCGCTCCAGCTGCTCCTGGAAGAATCCTCGGCCTCGCTGCTGCACCTGGATCTCACGGATTGTGCCATGGCCGACTCCCACCTGGCCGTGCTGCTCCCGACGCTCCTACGCTGCTCCCGCCTGCGCTTCCTGGGACTCCACGACAATTCCCTGTCCAAGGCTGCAATCAAAGATCTGCTCCAGAAAACCTTGGAGCTGCTGGATCTCCAGCTGGTCGTGTATCCCATCCCTGAGGATTGCTACAAGCTGGAGTTGTGGGACTCCATTGCAGAATTTGTAGAGGATGAGGAGCTTTTGGCAGCCAACACTGCAGAGATTTCACAGCTGCTGGAGAATTCTGGAAGAACCAATGTTATCTGGACTTACAGTATATTTGCCTACAGAGGCCTGGACTACTTCTCCTTGTGATTTGGGAAAACCTTAGGGGCAGGAAACGCTCAAAGCCTCCATCTTGGGAAAGCATCTCCACCTCACTGCTGAAATCTGGGCGTTTTCCGCCTCATCCTGGTGCTTTTCCATCTCATTCCAGTGCATTTTTCCTTTCATTTTCCATCCATCTATTTTTTTTTCGGCCTGCTTTTGTCAGTTTTCCATATTATCCTGAAATTTTTCAGCCTCATCCCAAGATTTTTCCCTGGTTTTGTAGCTTTTCTACCATGTTTTGAGGTTTTTCCCATTATCCGGATAGTTTTCCCTTCATCCCGATAGTTCCCCCCTCATCCCAGTATTTTTCTGCCTCACCCCGGTATTTTCCATCCCATTTCATGATTTTTCCAGCTTATCCCAATGTTTTTTCTATCAAGATTGGCTTTGCATGGTAACATTTTAGGAGGCTTTGGGGTGGATTCCACAGGAAGCTGCCGGAAGCTTCTCCTGTGTCCGTCCAATCTTATTGGGAACAGCAGCGACACCTCTGGAATAAGAATGAAGTTGGAAGAAATCAAACATAGCACAGCTGGAATTCCGGATCAGTAATGTGGGAAAGGAAGGAGTCAGGAGATGATTTCAAGGTTCAAGTGGAAATTCCCAAAATTCCTTGGTGCATCCAAAGGGAAGCTCATCCTGGAGCTGCATCTTGGGAGGGACCTGCAGATCCATGGATCAGAGGTGCAGGATCATGGCAGGAATTGCACAGAGGAAAAACCCTTTGGAGCAGGATATTCCCGACGTATTGACCCCTTGGAAAAGGGGAATTGTCTTCCATTGGAACGACACAGTGGAGAAATCCATGGAAAACTCTTGCCGTGAATTGGATTTGCATTAGTAAATGCTTTGAAAACTGATTTTGGGATGGATTCACTGAGAAATAAATGGAAAACTCCCCTGGGATGGTCCCAGCTCCCAGCACTGCTGGAGAAATTGAGGGAAAGCCAGGAAAGAGTGAATTGGGGGACCAAAAAGTTGGATTTCGGGTCTTGTTATTCTGCTCTGATCCTGTTGGAAAGAAACTCATCCTATCCCAGATCCTGAGTCTGTCGTGCCCAGACGGGATTTCCTGAGAGATCTTTCCCAATCCTGATACCGATCCATGAATCTTCCAGGTTTTCCTTCATTTCCACTTTATTTTGGGGATTTTCCACCTAATTGTGGTGGTTTTCCACCTCATTTCCAGGTTTTTTTTTTCACTTTTGTTTTACTCTGGGAATCCTTAAAATCAGAGGGTTTTGGTAAAGCTGCAAAAAAGCAGGCTCCAGAGACAAATAGAACTGCAATTAGAGCTCAGTGGAAAGCATAAGGCACGTCAGCTGAGAAGTTCAATGAGATGTAGAAAGCAAGGACAAATAGAACAATGGTCTGTGTATTAACACTTGCCTAGAATAACTCTCTAAGCTGCAGGAAAGTATATCTAGGAAGATATTAGTAGTTCTAAGCTCAATAATGGAACTCAGTGCATTGTATGTTAAGGCTTACAAGCAGGTATTGTATTGGAAAGAAGCAAGCACTGATTTAACCAAAGACACAGGTACATACACTGATTGGATAGAACTAGTGTCAATATGCTTTTGCTTTTGTGATTGGTCAAAAAACTTTCAAAGTGCCTTGTAACATCACATTCCCTGGATGTGGCCAAGGACATGAGCTGCTGGCATCTTCCCTCTGTCTCATTCGTGTAATGAGTCTGATGTTTGGGTGAAGGAAAAAATAATAAAGCAGCTCGAGATGGGTTCCACAGCAGTCCTGTCCCATTTGTGATTCTGTGCATATACCCGTGGCCAGAATTATTTCCCCACCACATTTTGGTGGGTTTTGCCTCATCCTGGTGGGTTTTTTCGGCTTTTCCCAGTGATTTTCCACCTTTTGTCAGTGTTTCCCCTCTCAGCCTGGTGGTTTTAAGCCTCATTTTTCCATTTTGCCTTTATCCCAGTGTTTTCCTACCTCATGTCACTCTTTTCCGCCTCATTTAGGTGTTTTTCCAAATCAGTTAGAGATTTTTCCTCATCCCATTCTTTTCCCCCCTGTTCTGGTGTTTTTCCCCTTTATTTTGGTTGGTTTTAACTTTATTCTGGGTTTTTTCTTTTGTGTTATCCCAGTTTTCTCCCCCCCAATACAGGTGTTTTTCCAACTAATTTTTGGTGTTTTCCTCATTCTGTTGGTTTCCACATCATTTTTTCTCTTAGTCCTCATCCCATTATTTTTACACTCATTCAGGTGGTTTTCTCCTCACTCCCAAATTTTTCCCATCTCATTCTGGGTTTGTCTTTTTTTTTCTTGTGCCAATATTTTCTCTCCCATCCTGCTGTTTTTGCAACTAATTCCAGGGACTCCCCTCAGGGATTTCCCCCCTCACTAATTCCCGCCGCGGCCCCTCAGGAGCACCTGGCTGCGTTTCCGCCGCCGTTCCCGCAGGAATTCCGCTTCCCAGCGCTTCAGCAGCACCTTCAGCTCCTGCTGCCGCTCCATGGCCGCGAGAACCGGGATCGGGGATCAGGGATCGGGATCAGGGATGAGGGATCGGGATCGACATGGAGGGAGACTCGGCGGGGATCGCAGAGTCACCTCAGAGCGAAACTCTCGCACCCGCCCAGCGCCAACCAATAGGAAAGCAGGGACTGGTGATTGACAGAGGAAAGAACCAATGGAAAGGCGGAAATCGAAGCGCTTGCCCACGCCGCTTCTGCGCCAATGAGAATTAAATGAAACAATGACAGACAGCTGTAAGATCCAAGTAATTCGCCTCCAGGGTGTGACTCGTTCAATAATTAGTTGCGACAAAGCGCAGAAACGAAAGTTAAGGTTCCGTACGGGCGCCATTTGGGGCTGCGGGCGGTGGGTGGAAGGCGCCGTGTTTGGGGGAAGGGAGCAGGGCCGGTTTTGGGGATCCCTGAGGGGACTTTGGGATAATATTGGGATGCCTGGGGGAATTTCGAGCTTCTAGGAGGGGTTTGGAATCCTTGGGGGATTTTGGGGTGGCCCTGGAGGAGTGGGGGTACTCTGGGACCCTCTTTTTAGGGAGCATCGCTGGGGGCACCCTCACAACACCGCCCCCACCTTCTCCCACAGCTTCCCTTTTCTTCGGGATATCCCTGGATTCCGAATTTCTCTGGAATTCTCCATGGTGCTTTGTCATTCTAGGACTGAAGCACAGAAAAACTCTCTATAACCAACCCACAAAAGAAGTTATAAGAGTAGGTATGTATTTATTCAGTGCTGAGGTGCATGGGGGATGGCTCCTCCAAAACCATGCACACCTTTGGCAACCTGTGCCTCTCTTTTTATTCTCTACAAACTGGACTACATAAGACACCGAATACACACATTCACTTTCTCTCCTTTGCTTTTTCGTCCTTTGGTCATCATTTGGACGTTGACACCAGTTTTCCTGTTTCAGAGTTTTGTGCTTTTTTCCATACATCCTGTTTGTGCGCTCCAGCTCTTGACGTCACCTTGTAGCCTTGCTGTGCTCCTGTTCTTGTCAGCCCCCTTTTAGTCAAAGCATTTCTTGATGCTTGATTCTTAATTCTTAAATTTCTGTGTCTAACGGGTCACCTCAATTTCTCCTATCTCCCACAGCCCCCAGAATCCATGGATTCCCTGGCTTTATTCCGTGCCCGCCGTGTCATCGCCCAGCGCCCTCTTCCTGCCCTTGACCCCTATCTCTATCCCGAACTTTTCAAAGCAGCATTCCAGGATGGAAGAGCCCTGGCCCTGCAGGAGTTGGTGGCTGCTTGGCCATTCCCTGAGCTCAAATTGCAGCAGCTTGTGAGGGACCTAAAGCTGCGCTGGGATCGTCCTGGCATCGAGTGTAACCAGGCCATCATCCAGGGCGTGGTATCGCAGCTCCGACAGCAGCTGGAAGAGCCCGGCCGCCAATCCAGGTGGGTTTTAGGAATTCCAGCATGGCCACAGCCTCCAATATCTCCAGGTATTTTGAAGGTTCCTTCCTATTTTTTTCCAGTGGGTGCCAGCTGCGTGTGCTGGATATGACCGGACTCTGTGATTACGTGTACAACCGCACTCCTAACGGGCAGACCTCCTGGTCCAGAACCAAGGGTTTGGCCGAGGCTTGTGTGGAGGTGTCCAGGTACCAGCAGCAATTCCAGAGGCGCGGATCCGAACAGCACAAAGGATGCTCTGGAGCCACCACGGCCGAGGCTGCTCCACAGCACCCGGGCGTGGATGTCCACGCTGACCTGGTTGTCGATAAAGAGTCCAATCAGATCCTTCGTGAGGCGCTCCAGAGCGGAGCCGCCGGCCTGCTGCGCCTCAAGTGCCGTGAATTCAAAGCTGTAGACATCTCGGCACACGAGATTGTGCCTTTGTTGGACTCTCTGGATCCATCCTGTCTGCGGAGGGTGGAACTGTGCAGTTTGAGATTGACCGGGTTCTTGGAGATCCTGCCGCACCTCACGCGCTTCCCGGAGCTGCGCAGCCTCAAGCTCTGGCACATCTTCATGGACGGGCAGCACCCGACACCTCAATGGGCCATGGGAATCCGTTGCCTGGCCGGGCAGCTGGGAATGCTGCACAGCCTCCAGGAGCTGAGCCTGCGATCCACCTGGCTGCCTGGGAATCTGAGCCAGATCCTCTGGTGAGTTCCCCACGGAGCGGAACCTTCTTTACTCTGGGGGGATTCCCAAGGGTTGGGCTCAAGGATCTGAGGGGTCATTTCCAAGCTGAGTGATCCTGTGGTTACAGGATTTAATTATTCTGATGTTCCCATGATCCTGTTATCCCATCAGTTCATTACTCCATTGTCCCAAAAATCCACGATCCCAGAATTCTGTGATTCCAGGATTCTGAAGGGCTGAACTTCAGGATCTTGAGGTCTTTTCCAACCTTAGTGACCCCATGATTCCAGGATTTCATTTTGCCTATGTTCCCATGATCCCATGATTCTGTTATCCCAGTAGTTCATGACTCAATGTTTCTATTTTCCCCTAAACTCATGATCCTATAATTCCTTGATTCCAGGATTCCCAAAGTTGTTGTTCACTGGGTCTTGAGGATCCTTTTCAGCATGAAGCATCCATTGATTCCAGGAATTCATTATCCCAGTGTTCCCATGATCCCATGATTCCGTTATACAAATGCCTCATGACTCAATGATTCCATCATCCCATAAATTCCATGATCCCAAAATTCCGTAATTCCAGGATTCCCAAAGTTCAGGATCTTGGGGATCTTCTCCAATCTTAGTGACCCCCTGAATCCAGGATCTCATTATCCCAATATTCCCATGATTCCAGTATCCTAATCCTTAATTCTACAATTCCCAAAGTTTGGGCTTGATGGTTCCTGAGATCTTTTCCAACCTTAGTGATCTTTGGTTCCCATGATCCCATTATGCCAATAGTCCAGAACTCCATGATCCCTTAATTCCTTGATTCCAGGATTTCCAAAGGTTGGATTTGATGATCTTGAACCTTTTCCAACTTTACTGGCTCTGTGACCTTGTAATTCCATGATCCCATAATTCCATAACTCTGTGATCCCAAGAGCCCATAACTCCACAGTTCCACATTTCCTGAGCTCCCTGATCCAATAATTCCAGGATTCTCAAAGGCTGAGCATGGATGTGTTTCCCAACCTCAGTTATGCCATTAATTCTTGACCCTGTAATTCCAAAATCCCAGGATTTTCAGGAGTCAAACTCTATCATCTTGAAGCTCTTTCCCATCCTCACCCATTCCACAATCCTATGATTCCACAGGTGCAATCCCAGCTTTCATACCCTTTGCTTCCCCCCAAGATCCCGACATTCCCTGCTCCCACCAATCCTTCCTTGCACCTAATCTCTCCCTTTTCCCTCCCACCAGCAACCTGCAGGCTCCATTGGAAAGCTTGGAATTGGGCTACTGCTCCCTCCTTCCCCCCGACCTCGCCTTCCTCTCCCAAAGCATCCACGCTCCAGCTCTCAAAAGGTTGGATCTGAGTGGCCACAACATCTCCCAAGGCCTCCTGGAGCCGATCCAGCTGCTCCTGGAGAAAACCTCGGCCTCGCTGCTGCAGCTGGATCTCGGGTATTGCCGCATGGCCGATTCCCACCTGGCCGTGCTGCTCCCAACGCTCCTGCGCTGCTCCCGCCTGCGCTTCCTGCGACTCTTTGGCAATCCCCTGTCCGAGGCAATCAAGGATCTGCTCCAGAAAACCTTGGAGCTGCCAGATCTCCATCTGGTCGTGTAGCCCACCCCCCTGGATTGCCACACGTTGGACCCGTCAGAATTCGATTTGGATTTCTTTTATGAGGATGTGGATGAGGAGCTTTTGTCAGCAGCCAAGGCAGAGATTTCCCAGCTACTGACGAATCCCGGGAGACCCAACCTCGTCTGGACTGATGATCCCGACCATGAAGACCTGGACTACTTCTCCTTGTGATTTGGGAAAACCTCCAAGGCGGGAAAATCTCAGAGCCATCTTCACAAAAAAGTGCCGCCGTATCCTTCCCGAAATCCAGGTGTTTTCTGCCTCATCTTGGTGCTTTTCTGCCTCATTCCAGTGGACTTTTCATTTTGGTGCTTTTCTACTAATGATTGAGAGAGACACCGGGACTACTGACTCATGATCAGAATCCAAATTTTACTATGAGCCACATATGCTCATAGACCATTTCTAGGAAAACCAGTCATTTTGTACTTCGTTTATTGGGTTAAAGTGCACACAGATAAATTTTACATTTCTTTACATTTCTATTCTGTTAAATCGTATTTCCTGTTGCCAGTCTTGATCGAATCTTCTTCTAATCTTCAAAGCTCTGTTTGCTCTCGCTGAGGCATCCTGGTTATCAAATTGCATTTGCTAATTAAACCAAAAAGTGCTATCAGTGTCAGTCACCACATGGCCTGGTTTTGTTAGTTTTTTGCTTCATTATGATGTTATTCCACCCAATATCGAGATTTTTCCCTGGTTTTGTAGCTTTTCTGACACGTTTTGAGGTTTTTCCTCGTTATCCCAATGCTTTTCCTCTCATCCCGATATTTTCCCCCTCATTCCAGTGTTTTGCTGCCTCATCCCAGTATTTTTTCTCCCATTTCATTATTTTTCAGCCCATCTTCATATTTTTCTGCCTCATCCCTGCTGGAATGATTGAGAAAAAGTCGGGAAAGAGTCAATATGGGGAGGGAAAACATTGGATTTGGAGTCTTGCTATCCTGCTCTGACCCCATTGGAAAGAAACTCATCCTATGCCAGATCCTGAGTCTGTCATGTCCAGATGAGATTTTCTGGGGGATCTTTCCTGATCCATGAATCCCCCATTATTTCCTTCATTTCCACCTCATTTTGGAGTTTTCCCACCTAATACTGGTAGTTGTCCACCTCATTCTGGGCTTTTTTTCCCTTTTCACCACTGTTTTTCCAGCTCATTTTGGCAGGTTTGGCATCCTGGTGTTTTTCCCCTGCATGCCAGTGTTCTTCCTTCTCATCTCACTGTTATCCCTCCTCATCCCAGTGTTTTCCCACCTCATTTTTCTGTTTTCCACCTCATTTTGGGATTTTCCCCTCATCCCATTATTTTCCCCCTCATTCTTGGGTTTTCCTCCTCATTCTGGTTGTTTTCTACCTAATTCTGGGGTTTTATTTTGCCTAATCCCTTGGCTTCATTGTAAAATTAGCTCCAAGCCTCTTTATGGCTGTGCATTTTTCCTTTCTGGTTGCTCTGGTGTTCATATGGCGGTCTTTGGGATGAAGTAAATACTCTTCATCTCATATGAGCTTTTCACTTTGCCTCCTTGCCCTTGCTCTCTTTTTCCTCCTTTGACCATCCTCTGGTTTCAGGGGTCTGAGGATTCCCTTATCTTATGGTTCTCAATATTTGGTGAAATCAGGAGGAACATCGATAAGACTTTTACATTGGATTTCTGGACAGCAGACTTTGGTGTATTTAGGAGATTTATTTAGAGAGTTCTTGGGGAAGCTGTCCTGAAAAACAAAGGAGTTCTGGAAAGGTGGGTGTGCTTCAAAACAGGGATCTTGAGGGCACAGGAACAGACTGTCCCTGTGTGCTCAAAGAGGAGTTGACGAGGCAAACGTCCAGCCTGGATGGGCAAGGAGGTTTGGGAGAAACTCAGGAATCAAAAGAGGATGTATCATCTTTGGAAAGAGGGTCAGGTCTCTCAGGAGGTATTTAAGGGGGATGCTAGAGTGTTTAGGAAAAACATTATGGAGAGCAAAGCTTGGTTTGAACTTAACACTATAACTTCTGCAAAGGAGAATAAAAAATCTTTTTACAAATATATTAATTGTAAAGGCAAGGGTAAGACCAGCCTTTGTTCTATATTGGAGGAGGGAGGAAACTTGGTAGCTGCAGACGAGGAGAAAGAGGAAGTGCTTAACTCTTTTTTTGCTTCAGTTTTTAATGGAAAAACAGCTTTCCTTGAGGACAGCTGTGCTCTTGGTTTGGTTGATGGTGTCAGGGAGCAGAATGGTCCCCCTGTTATCCAGGAGGAGGCAGTCAGAGAACTGCTGAGCCAATTGGATGTTCATTAATCTACGGGACCAGATGGGATCCACCCCAGGCTGATGAGGGAGCTGGCAGATGAGCTGGAAAAGCCCCTCTCCATCATTGACCAACAGTCCTGGCTCACTGGGGAGGTTCCAGGTGACTGGAAGCTGGCCAGTGTGACACCCATTCACAAAAAGGGTGGGAAGGAGTATCCTGGTAATTATAGAGCAGTCAGCCTGATCTCAGTGCCTGGAAAGGCAATGGAATAATTTATACTGATGCAATCACACAGCACTTACAGGATGGCCAGGGGATCAGACCCAGCCAGCACCAGGTTTAGGAGGGTAGGTCATGTTTGACCAACCTGATCTGCTTTTATGACCAGGTGAGCACCTGATGGATGCAGGAAAGGCTGTGGATATTGTGTACCTGGACTTCAGCAAGAGCTTTGACACTGCCTGCCACAGCATTCCCTGGAAAAGCTGCAGCCCACGGCTGGGACAGGAGCACTCTGCTGGGTTAAGAACTGGCTGGATGGGCAGGCCCAGAGAGTGCTGGTGAACGGAGCTGCATCCAGCTGGGATCAGTCACCAGTGGTGTCCCTCTGGGGTCTGTGCTGGGGCCAGTTCTGTTCAATATTTTTATTGATGGCATGGATGAGAGTAGCGAGCCTTTCATTAGTAAATTTGCTAAGCTGGGAGCGTGTGTCCATCTGCTGGAGCAGGAGTGCTCTGCAGAGGGACCTGGAATGGCTGGATGGATGGGCAGAGTCCAATAGGATGGGGTTTCATAAGTCCAAGTGCTGAGTCCTGCATTTGGGCCAAAATAACCCCCTGAAACATTACAGGCTGAGGACAGTGAGGCTGGACAGTGCCCAGGCAGAAAGGGACCTGGGGCACTGATGGACAGCAGCTGGACATGAGCCAGCAGAGTGCCCTGGTGGCCAAAAAGGCCAATGGCCCCTGGCCTGGATCAGGAATGGTGTGGCCAGCAGGAGCAGGGAGGTCATTCTTGCCCTGGACTCAGCACTGCTGAGGCCACACCTTGAGTGCTGTGTCCAGTTGTGGCCCCTCAGTTTGGGAAGGACGTTGAGACGCTCGAGCGCGTCCAGAGGAGGCAACGAGGCTGGTGAGGGGCTGGAACACAAACCCTGTGAGGAACGGCTGAGGGAGCTGGGCTTGTTGAGCCTGGAGGAAAGGAGACTCAGGGGTGACCTTCTCACTCTCTACAGCTCCCTGAAAGGTGGCTGTGCTCAGGTGGGGTTGGTCTCTTTCTCCAGGGAACAACTGACACAACCAGAGGACACAGCCTCAAGCTGCGTCAAGGGAAAAACTGGATTGGATATTAGGAAAAAAGTTTTTCATTGAGAATGATCAGGTGGTGGAATTGTCTGGCCAAGGAGGTGGTGGTGTCAGCATCCCTGGAGGTGTTTAAAACAAGATGGATGTGGTACTTAGTGCCTTCGTTTAAGTGTTATGTCAGGGTTAGACTCAATGATCATTAAGTTCTCTTCCAGCCTTGTACAATTCTGTGAATTCTGTGAAAAGTCCCTCAAATCCCAAAAAATCCCAAATCCCCAAAATACCTCTTCTTCCATCAAAAACCCCAAATTCTCCTAAACACCCTAAGTCCCATATTCCACCTCAAAAATACCCCAAACCCTGAAAATTCCATATTCCAAAAACTCCTAAATACCAAACACGCTACAAATCCACAGAAACCCCCAACTCCTCTGTGAAAACCCCAAGTCTCTGCTAAAACCCCACATCCTAAAAACTGCACGTCCCATATTTCCCAAATCCCGAATTCCAGTCTATTTTTCTCTTCCAGGGCAACATTGAGATGGCTATGCAGGAAACCCACAGTGAGTTTGTTCATTTTGGAGCTTCAGAACCTCTAAAAAGAAATAAAAATCTCTCCGTCCTTCCTGTCCTTTCCATGCTGATCCACATAATAAAAATACTCGCTGGTTCCAGGGCCTGACCTGGCAGCAGCAGCGCCCCCACCCTGATGGCGACAGCCACCGGCGACCCCCGACACGGCCGGGCCACCTCCCTGTCGCGACAGGCGACAGCGACAGCAGCGCCACCGGCACCACCCGGATGTGGCCAATGGGGAGCGGAATGTGTGCGCACCTCGGGTGCTGCGGGGGGAAAAGGGTCTGGGGGAAAGTGGAAGTCGATGGAAAAGTGTCAGGGGTGGGGTGTCCCATCACTGCAGTGGCACTTTTTGATCTTCAGACGCTCTAGAATCCCCCAGGCTGCTATACAGATCCTGCAGAGTTTCCCTATATTGCCTTGGGCCCTTTCAGGGTGTCAGCTGTCCCATAAAAATCCCCTATGGGTGGCTTCTGGTGCTGTGTGCCCTCATAAATCCCCTATAGATGCCCCTCCCCCTCTGTTTTCGGCCATTTTCCCCTCTAAGCCCTCAGGACCCCACAGGCGCCAGGAAAAGCAGTGGGATGAGGGAAATCTTTGGAAAATGAGTCAGGAAAATACCAGGAACAGGTAGAAAAACCTCTGGGGTGGGGTGGAAAAATAGCAGGATGAGGGAGAATGTACCAGAATAACGGGAAAAAATGTTAAATTAAAGAGGAAAAAAAAAACAAAGTGAAGGTGTGAAAATATTGGGATGTAGGGAAGAACACCAAAATGAGTAGGAAAACATGAAAATGAAGATGAAAAGAGAGAAATGAGGTGGGAAAAAACCAAAAAATGAGGTAAAAAGACAACAGAATAATGCCTGAAATTCCACTGGATGATTTGGACAAACCTCCAAATGAAGGGGGAAAAAACAGTATGAGAGGTAAAATAATGGGATAAGGCAAAAAAAGCCCCGAAATGAGGTGCAAAAAAAAAAACGGAAGTAGGAGAAAAACACCAGAATGAGGAGAAAAAGATGGGATGTGAAGAAAACCCCAAAATGAGGTGGTAAACAGAAAAAATGAGGTAGAAAAACACTGAAATGAGGAGGAAAAACACTGGGAAAAGGTGGGAAAAGACCAGGATTCCAAACCCACCAAAATGAAGTGGAAAAACAGCAGTAAAAAGTGAAAAGACCCCAGAATGAGGTGGACAACTAGCAGGATTAGGTGGAAAATCTCCAAAGTAAGGTTGAAATAAAGGAAATTATGGAGGATTCATGGATTGGGAAAAGGATCGGGAAAGATCCCCCAGCAAATCCTGTCCTGGCACTACAGACTCAGGATCTGGGACAGGATGAATTTATTTCCAATGGAATCAGAACAGGATAAGAAGACCCCAAATCCAACTTTTCCCTCTGCAAATTCACTATCCCGACTTTCCCTCAAGGTTTTCCCAAATCACAAGGAGAAGTAGTCCAGGGGTTCTTGGCCCACATGATCCCAACTCCAGTCGAGGTCGGTTCTCCCAGAATTTGCCAGGAGCTGGGAAATCTCCTCCTCGGCTGCCCTCAAAAGTTGTTCATTCGCAAACACTCCATAAAAATCCCAAAGGAATTCTGACGGGTCCGTCTCGCGGCAATCCATGGGGATGGGATACACGACCCGTTGGAGATCCGGCAGCTCCAAGGTTTTCAGGAGCAGATCCTTGATTGCAGCCTTGGACAGGGGATTGTGGTAAAGTCCCAGGAAGCGCAGGCGGGAGCAGCGCAGGAGTGTCGGGAGCAGCACGGCCAGGTAGGAATCGGCCATGCAGCATCCCATGAGGTTCAGCTGCAGCAGCGAGGCCGAGGTTTTCTCCAGGAGCAGCCGGAGCGGCTCCAGGAGGCCTTCAGAAACATCGAGGCCTCTCAGATCCAACTTTTTGAGGGCTGGAGCGTGGAAGCTTTGGGAGAGGAAGGTGAGGTCAGCTGGAATGAGGAAGCAGGAGCGAAATCCCAAGCTTTCCAAGGGAGCCTGGAGGTCACTGGTGGAGGGAAAAGGGAGAGGTGAGGCCTAAGGGAGGACTGGAGGGAACTGGGAATGTCAAGATTCCTGGGAGAAAGGCAGGGAATGAGAGCTGGGATTGATTCTGTGGAGTCATGGGATTGTGGGATGGGTGAGGTTGGGAAAGAGCTCCAAGAGCATTGAGTTTGACCCCTGAAAATCCTGGGATTTTTGAATGATTGGGTCATGGAATCATGAAATAAGGGCATCATTGACATTGGGCAACATCTCGAAGTTCAAGATATGAGAATCCTGGGATTATGGGATCATGGAGCCAGGGACTTGTGGAATTGTGGAGTTGCGGGGTCTTGGGAACACAGATTTATGGAATGATGGGATCTTGGGATATTGGTATCAGAGAGCCATGGAATTATGGGATCATGGAGTTATGCAGTCATGGAGCCATTAACGCTGGAAAAAGTTTCAGCATCATCAAGTCCAACCTTTGAGAATCCTGGAATCAAGGAATTATGGGATCATGGAATCATGGGAACCTGGGATCACTCAGGTTGGAAAAGATCTCAGGGACCATCAAGCCCAAATACTGAAAATTCTGGAATTAAGGATTACAATAATCAGATCATGGGATTATGGGGATAATGAAATCCTGGAATCATTGGGTTCCTAATATTGGAGAAGATCTCCAAGATTCTCAAGTTCAGCCTTTGGGAACCCTGGAATTATGCAATTCTGGGATCATGGAACTATGGGATGATGAAGTCATTGAGTCATGAGCTATTGGGGTATCGGAATCACAGGATCATGGGAACACTGGGATAATGAATTCCTGGAATCAATGGATCCTTCGGGCTGGAAAAGATCCTCAAGGCCAATAAAGCCTCAACTTTGGGAATCCTGCAAACATAGATTGTAGAATTATGGGACCATGGAGACACCAACTACTGGGGTAAGGGAATCATGAGAGCATTGGGATGATGAAATCCTGGAATGACTGGATCACTCAGGATGGAAAAGACCCCCAAGATCCTCAAACCCAACCCTTGAGGATCCTCCCGGAGCATAGGAAGGCCCTGCTCTGTGGGGAACTCACCACAGGATCTCGCGCAGATTCCCAGAGAGATGGGTGGATCTAAGGCTGAACTCCCGGAGGCCGGACAGCATTCCCAGCTGCCTGGCCACGCGGCGGATTCTCACGGCTGATTCTGAAATCAGGTCCTGGACATCCTCCGTGCTGTTCTGCAGCTTGAGGCTGCGCAGCTCCGGGAAGCGCGAGAGGTGCGGCAGGATCACTGAAAGCTCAGCCAATCTCAGACTGAAGCACAGTTCCACCCTCCGCAAAAAGGACGGATCCAGAGATTCCAACAACGTCACGGTCTCAGATGCCGAAAGGTTCTGTGCTTCGAACTCGCGGCACTTGAGGCGCAGCAGACCGTCAGCTCCGGTCTGGAGCGCGTCCCGCAGGATCTCGTAGTATGTTGTGTGGCCAAGCAGGTCGGCGTGGACGTCCACGCCAGGAGGCTGCGGAGCGGCCTCATCCCTGGTGGTTCCAGAGCATCCTTTGTGCCGCTTGGGTCTGTGCCTCTGGAATTGCTGCTGGTGTGTGGACACCTCCACACAAGCCCTGGCCAAAGCCTTGGTGCTGGAACAGAAATGCCGCTCATCTGGATCATCCAGAACTCCTGTCATGTCCAGCACGCGCAGCCGGCACCCGCTGGAAAAAATTGGAAGAAACCATCAAAATGCCTGGAAGTATGGGAGGTTGTAGCCATGCTGGAATTCCCAAAACCCACCTGGAATGGTGACCAGGCTCTTCCAGCTCCCGCTGGAGTTTCACCACCACGCCCTGGATCACGGCCTGGACACACTCTTTGTAGGGATGATCCCAGGGCAGCATCAGGTTCCCCACGAGCTGCTGGAAGTGAAGCTCTGGGAAAGGCCAAGTGGCCACCAAATCCCGCAGGACCATGTCTTTTCCATCCTGGAATGCCGCTTGGAAAATGACGTGAGAGAGATGGGGGGGAAGGGCAGGAAGAGGGCGCTGGGTGACGACACAGCGGGCGCAGAGGAAAGCCAGGGAATCCATGGAGGGCTGTGGGAATTAGGTGAAATTGGAGCGTGCCCTGAGACAGAGAAATTGAGAATTAAGAATCAAACATCAAGAAATGCTTTCACTAAAAGGGAACTGACAGAACTGTGTGTTTACTGTAATTTACAGCGCTGACAAGAACAGAAGCACAGCAAGGCCACAAGGTGAGGTCAAGAGCTGGAGTGCACAGACAGGATGCAAGGACAAAGGTACCACAGGATAAGGGAGTCCTCAGACCCTTGAAACCAGTAAAACTGGAATCGAAGTCCAGATAATGTCCAAAGGATGAAAAAGAGAGCATGGGCAAGGAGGCAATGTGAGAAGTTCATCTGAGAGGAAGAATATTTATTTAATTTCCAAGACCCTTGTATGAACACCAGAGTAAATAAAAAGGAACATTGTGGAGCCAGAAAGAGGAGTGGAGCTAATTTTAATATGAAGCAGAGAAGGGCAATGAATGTATATTAGGTGTACTTTTAGTCCCAGTTTGAGGAGAATAAAAGGAGATGCGCAGGTTGCCAAAGGTGTGCATGGTTTTGGAGGAGATATCCCCCATGCACCTCAACTCTGAATAAACACATACTTACTCTTATATCTTCTTTTGTGAGTTATAGAGAATTTCTCCGAGCTTCCAGGATGCGGAACCAACAGGGGAGAATTTCAGGGAAACTCGGAATCCAGGGGATATCCCGAAGAAAAGGGAAGCTGTGGGAGAAGGTGAGGGCAGGATTCTGAGGGTACCCACAGCGATGCTCCCTAAAAAGAGGGTCCCGGAGTACCCCCACTCCTCCAGAGCCACCCCAAAATCTCCCAAGGATGCCAAATCCCTCCCAGAATTTCGAAATTCCTACTGGTATCCCCAAATTATCCCAGTCTCTTCACGGATCCCCAAACCGGCCCTGCCGCCCCCACCCCAACACGGCGCCTTCCACTCACCGCCCGCAGCCCGTACTGAACCTTCACTTTCATTTCTGCACTTGTTCGCAACTAATTACTGCGTGAGTCACACTCTGGACGTGAATTAATTAGACTTTTCAGCTGTCTGTCATAGTTTCATTTAATTCTCATTGGCTCGGCAGCGTCGTGGGAAGGTGCTTTGATTTCCGCCTTTCCATTGGTTCATTTCTCCGTCAATCACCAGTCCCTGCTTTCCTATTGGTTGGCGCCGGGCGGAGGCGGGAGTTTCGCTCTGAGGTGACTCTGCGGTCCCCGCCGAGTCTCCCTCCATGTCGATCCCGACCCCTCATCCCTGATCCCGATCTCTGATCCCCGATCCCGGTTCCCGCGGCCATGGAGCGGCAGCAGGAGCTGAAGGTGCTGCTGAAGCGCTGGGAAGCGGAATTCCTGCGGGAACGGCGGCGGAAACACAACCAGGTGCTCCTGAGGGGCCGCGGCGGGGATTTGTGAGGGGGGAAATCCCTGAGGGGAGTCCCTGGAATTAGGTGCAAAAACAGCAGGATGGGAGAGAAAATATTGGCACAAGAAAAAAAAGACAAACCCAGAATGAGATGGGAAAAATTTGGGAGTGAGGAGAAAACCACCTGAATGAGTGTAAAAATAATGGGATGAAAACTAAGATAACAAAATGATGTGGAAACCAACAGAATGAGGGGGAAAATACCAATAATTAGTTGGAAAAACACCTGTATGGGCGGGGGGGGGGGGGGTGTTGAAACTGGGATAGCACAAACGAAAAAACCCAGAATAAAGTTAAAACCAACCAAAATAAAGGGGAAAAACACCAGAACAGGAGGAAAAAGAATGGGATGAGGAAAAATCTGTAACTGATTTGGAAAAACACCTAAATGAGGCAGAAAAGAGTGACATGAAATAGGAAAACACTGGGATAAAGGCAAAACGGAAAAATGAGGCTTAAAACCACCAGGCTGAGGGGGAGAACACTGACAAAAGGTGGAAAACACTGGGAAAAGTCGAAAAAACACCAAGATGAGGCAAAACCCACCAAAATGTGGTGGAGAAATAATGCCGGCCACGGGTTTATGCACAGAATCACAAATGGGACAGGACTGCTGTGGAACGCATCTCGAGCTGCTTTATTATTTGTTTTTCCCACCCAAACATCAGACTCATTACACGAATGAGACAGAGGGAAGATGCCAGCAGCTCCTGTCCTTGGCCACATCCAGGGAATGTGATGTTACAAGGCACTTTGAAAGTTTTTTGACCAATCACAAAAGCAAAAGCATATTGACACTAGTTCTATCCAATCAGTGTATGTACCTGTGTCTTTGGTTAAATCAGTGCTTGCTTCTTTCCAATACAATACCTGCTTGTAAGCCTTAAAATACAACACCCTGAGCTGCATTATTAAGCTTAGGCCTTCATAATATCTTCCTAGATTGTGGGAGTCCAGGGTTTTTCCCTGGCTCCTTTGGGGGTGCAAAAACCCCCCTGGCAGACCCCCCAGAGACCCCCGAGTGCTGCCCAGGAGCTGCAGGGGCTGGATTTGGCTCCTTGGGAAAATCTGCCCACGCTGAGAGAAGAGACACAGAAAAGAATGATGAGCAAAGTGTAAACTAGATTGTTAAAACGTAGTATAAGTAGTTTTTTAGATTGTTTATATTAAGGGCCATGTGGCCAAGATGGAGGACCCTGGGTGTGGTGGACTTCTTCCTCCTTCTTCTTCATGTCATCCATGTTGAAGTTGCACCCTGGGAACCACAGATTGGATGGGAGAAAACTGGACATTGCAAAGAGGTTACATGGCATTGGAGACAGTTTGTAAATATTGTATACGTAGTTTAGAGTATAAAGACCTTGGCTCAGCCCTCTCAGGAGTTCTTTCTGCTATGGTCGACCTGCAGAGCGGACCTGTGCCAGGCTGTCAGAAACTTTTTTAAGATAAAACAATAAACAGCCTCAAAACAATTCAAGGTCATCTCGAGCTGCTTTCTTGTCGGCGCCTCCGAAAGAACCAGACTCTTTACCACCTCCGTGCCCTCTCTGGGGAGGTCTCAAGCCTGAAGAGACCCTCAGAGACGGGACACTAGATATACTTTCTTGCAGCTTAGAGAGTTATTCTAGCCAAGCATAAATACACAGACCATTGTTCTGTTTCTCCTTGCTTTCTCCATCTCCTGTAACTTGCATTTGACATGCCTTATGCTTTCCACTTAGCTCTAATTGCAGTTCTGTTCTCTCTGAGGCCTGCTGATTTGTAGCTTTCCCAAACCCCTCTGATTTTGAGGATTCCCACAATTCCCCCTCTCAGTACAACTACAAAGAAACTTTTATAACCTTGCCATTTACTAACTGCCTTGCATTTCATAGCTTGACTATAATATTTCTGCTTATTACTTACTTAAAGCAATCTTTTTGCTCTCATTAAGCATTGCTGTGTTACAGCACAGCAATTTTAATGCTGTGAAAATCCAGTCCATTTAAAGGATATAAGTAATTTCTCATAGTATTTACAAGCCATTGTTCAAAAAAGTGTCGCCTGTTCCAAGATCTTAGTTCAAAACCTTCCTCCAGGTCTATACCTTCATCTACTATGTTTATAAGGTTTTGAGAACTCTCTGCAACTCCATTTCCTACCTCTCTGTATTGTATGATAAGGACTTACTTGATAGCTTTGTCCATCATACATGACACACAGACCAGCGAAACATTTGATTTCCCTCCATCCTTTTTGAGAGCTAATTTTTGGCAAAAGATTTCCCAAATATTTCAGTTAAAAAGCTTTGCTTTGGATCTCTAATAAAAATGTTACCTTTCAAAATGCTATAGAAGGGATCTATAACATAACAAAATAAAAAACCACACTTTTTGCCAAAAAGAGCTCTACAAAACCAAGAGTTAACACATTTATAAATAACACAAAATCAGTTTGCAGGTTCCACCGATGAACAAGGAATGTCAGGGAAGACCTGTGGTCCTTCTGTTCAGCTCACGTCCACGTACTTGCTTCTAATGGTCTTCAACACGTCAACACATTTTCTTGGGTGCAATATGGTTTGACTTTTTTGCTGGGACCCACTTAACTCCTGCACCTGTAGAGACATAAACATACCCTTTGTCCCATGTTCTTAATGGGAAAGGACCTTCAATGTGTCCTGTCTCAGGATTTCCAATTTAAACAGGAGGATTTTCTTTCAATTTGGTATGTGTATTGTTTGAAAAATGTCTAAAAACTGGTGGATCAGGTTCTGCAGAAAATCTGTTCAAGAAATTAAAAACATATGAAGCTTTGTTCAACCTCATCTGTGGTTTGAAGTCTATTCCCTGCTTCTATTGATCAAGAATATGTTTTAATGTTTGGTGTGTCCTCTTAATAATTGCTTGACTTGGGGGAGAATGAGGTACTCCAAGGATGTGGCGAACACCCCAATCTTTTAAAAATGTGGCCAATTTTTGAGATCTATGTAGGACCATTGTCAGTTTTTACTTCTTGGGGAACACCCAATGAAGCAAAAGCTTGCAAAAATTCTTGACAGGCATGATTACCTGTCTTCTGTGCACCTGTGTGGACAGAAGAAAACCTGCACCAGAGAACACATCTACTGAAATTGTTTCTCCGCTGTCACGTTTCCTTCTGCTAAATGTCCTGGAAGCGAAGAACGAGCCCTAATATGAGAAACAAAATATGGATTAGCTCGATATTGCAAAATTATATCAAGACATGAAAGCCAACAATATAAAATGTCATTACTAACGTCCTTTAAAACTGATCCTTCTATTCCTTAACCACATTGGGACCATGAGAAGAATCTGTAATCAAATTAAAAGGTTGTGGGAAGAGCCGAAAAACTCGAACCACAGCAGCACGCTGAACAATCTGAGGAGATCCTTCTACTATTTGAACATCTGATTCCCAAACTTGAGTTGATTGGTTCAACCAAATGACTTGTTTGTGCCTTTTGCCAGATCCATCAGTAAAGAGAGTTCCTGCATTTAAAACTTCTTCACTGAATATAGGTTTCTCTCTAAAACTCAATTTTGCTTGCAATGATTTGTGAGCTGAGTAATGAACTGAACAGATACCTGGAAAATTCAACAATGCATATTGCAAATCATCAGAATTTTGCATCGTCCAATCACGACAATCTTTTTGCAATGGTAAATAGATAACTGCAATTTCTTGACCTGCTAAACTTAACAATCTTGTTCACAAATTACAATGTGTGCTATGATCTCTAAAGGTGTAAAGGTAGTCTTTGGAAACGTATAGGAAAGAAAAACCCATTCTATTATCAACAAAGGATCTCTCTTAGAAGGGTCCCATTGAAATACGAGACCATAAAGCTGCACTTTTCCCCCTAAAATTGCAAGGAAGAATGGCTTTTCTGGAATACAGCCATGAGCTTGTCCTCTTTGGAAAGCTTCTGTGACCTTCTTGAGGGCTATGTGACCTTCAAGTGTTAGAGTTCTAGGAGAGCTGGTGTTGCAGCTTCCTCTTAATAGATTAAAAAGTGGACTTACTTCATCGTTGGTAATTCCCAAAATAGGTCTGACTTGATTTCTCCTAGAAGCTGTTGTAGATCTTGCAGGTTGTTGACACTGGTCTGGAGCTCTATCTTCTGTGGTGCAATTGTTTTTTCAGCCATCTTCCATCCCAGATATTTCCAGGGTGGAAATTTTGAATTTTGGTTATAGAAATTTCAAGTCCAGCATTTTGGATTTCAGTCACAACAGTAGCACGAGTTTGCTCCATCTCTCTCTGTGTTGGACTGCAATGAGCAAATCATCCATGTAGTGCAGAATCATGGATCTTGGATGCTTCTGTCAAACTGGAGACAAAGCTTGTGCAACAAAATATTGGCAGATTGTAGGTGAATTCTTCATTCCTTGAGGCAATGATTTCCAGTGATATCTCTGCATGGGCTCACCTTGATTGATGACCGGAACTGGAAAAGCAAATCTTGGAGCATCATCAGGATGAAGTGGGATGTGGAAAAAACGGTCCTTTAAAACGATAACAATGAGAGGCCAGTGTTTTGGAATCATTGATAAGGTTGGAAGTCCAGGCTGAAGCAGTCCCATGTCTTCAATCACTTCATTGATGTTCCTCAGTTCATGAAGCAACCTCCAGGAGTCCGATGCCTTCTTGTGGATGACGACCACTGGTGAATTCCAGGGATTATTTGTGGTGTGATATGACCTTGTTGCAATTGCTCCTTTACCAATTTTTTAAAGATATTTAATTTTTTTCTCTGTTTAAGGACATTGATCAATCCATACAGAATGCTCAGTTTTCCAGTTCAGTCTTAAAGTGGCAGGTTTTGACATGGTTTCCATCACAGGCCTAATTCCAGTCTTGCTCCCCATTGGGACAGGATGTCTCTCCCCTAGATTGTGAAAGGCCTCTGAACAACAGATGGACTTACTGTTGCAGTCTTTCCTTCAGGACCTGTAATGTTAATCATGGATGCACTTTGCAAACACACCTCCAACCCCTGTGAGGGAACCTGCAGGAGCTACCAAAACCCAATGGCTGGGCCAAAACGTGAGAAATTCCAGTGACATTGGTACTGGCATCCAGCATGCCTGTAATTAAATTGGTTTACCATGGCAAGTCAGGTTGCAAGTCAATTTTGGCTGGTTGTGGTCTAAATATTGTAACCAAAAGACCTCAGGGCCTGAGGTTCCAAACAGCACAGACATAACTGGATGCTCTGGAAAGTTGCTTTGCTTGAGTGTAATCATGGGTAAAAGAAATGCAGTAGCTCTAGGTGTTTTTGGTGGAATTACCATAGGAACATTAAATGCAAGCACTAAAATCATCAGCTCGTCCTGACAATTTACTGAAGCAACAGCTGGAAGGACTCAAAGTCCAAAAATTTTGTTGCTGGCCTTGGCTATAAGCAAAACATCTTGTCTTTGTTGAAAGGAACCAGTATTTCCAGTAGGAATGTTTTCATAACAAAATTTATTTTAAAGGTGCATCAATTTTGAGGAGGCCAATTCCAACCTTGCACATGAGAGGATTGAGCTGGAACCATCTGAGGAATGGTTGGCTGAGGGATGAGTGACTGAGGTACCAGAACCATTTGATTGGGTACCACTGCTTCTGTCGAGGCGCGGTGGCCCGGGCTCTATTTCGAGTTTAATGATAAAGGTTTGCCGTTGATGTCAAATTGAGAACGACAGTACTTAAAGGAAAAAAACCTTAAAACATGGGAGAAAAGCTACAAAACCAGGGAAAAATCTCATGATGTGGCAGAAATAACATCGGCATAAGACAGAAAACTAACAAAACCAGCAGAAAAGTATTGAAATGAAAGGAATAAAACACTGGAATGAGACAGAAAAGCACTGGGATGAGGTGGAGTTGCCAGGATTTTGGGAAGGAGGCTGTGATGCTTTTCTGCGATAGAGGCTCAGAGAATTTCCCAGCTCTGAGCTTTTCCCAAATCACAAAGAGAAGTAGTCCAGGTCTTTGTGACCATAGGGATTGTAAGTCCAGACGAGGTCAGTTCTCAAAGAATTTGCCAGGATTTGTGAAAACTCCACTGTTGCCGCTGCCAAAAGCTCATCATCTGTTCCATAATCCCAATTGTTTTCTGGCAGGGGCTTCTTGTAGCAATCCCTGGGGTAAGGATACACAAGCAGCTGGAGATCCGGCAGCTCCAAAGTTTTCTGGAGCAGATCCTTGAGCACGACCGTGGACAGGGGGTTGCCAAAGAGTCCCAGGAAGCGCAGGCGGGAGCAGCGCAGGAACGTCGGGAGCAGCACGGCCAGATGGGAATCGGCCATGGCACAATTACTGAGATCCAGGTGCAGCAGCGAGGCCGAGGTTTTTTCCAGAAGCAGGTGGAGCAGCTCCAGGAGGCCTTGGGAGATGTTGTTGCCGGTCAGATCCAACTTTTTGAGGGCCGGAGCGTGGAAGCTTTGGGAGAGGAAGGCGAGGTCATCAGGAATGAGGGAGCAGTAGCCCAATTCCAGGCTTTCCAATGGAGCCTGAAGGTTGCTGGTGGGAGGGAAAAGGCAGAGGTGAGGCCCAAGGGAGGACGGTAGGAGCTGGGAATGTCAGGATTCCTGAGGGAAACATGGGGAATGAGAGCTGGAATTGCATCCCTGCAATCGCAGGATTGTGGCATGGGTGAGAGAGCTACAAGAACATCGAGTTCAACCCCTGAAAAACTCTGGAATTTTGGAATGATGGGATCATGGAGTTATGGAAAGACTGAGTTTGGGAAAAGTCTCCAATTCCATCAAAGTTTGAGAATCACAGAATTATGAGATCAAGGAATCCTGAAATTGTGAAATTTAATTGTGGAATTATGTAATGGCTGATGTTTGGAAAGAGCTCCAAGAAATCGAGTTCGATCCCTGATATCCCGGGGATTTTGAAATGTTGGGATCATGGAGTTATGGAATGGGTGAGCTTGGGAGAGGTCTCCAAAACCATCAAGTTTGATCTATGAAAATCCTGGGATTTTGAAATTATGGGATCATAAAATCATGGAATCACTGAAGTTGGGCAAAATCTCCAAGACCATCAAGTTCAAGTTTTGAGAATCCTGGGCTTATGGAATCATGATAATTGTGGAATTGTTGAGTTATGGGGTCATTGAACCATTAAATTTGGAAAAGCCTTCAGGATCATCACGTCCAACCTTTGGAATCCCTAGAACCAAGGAATTATGGGATTATGGAATCATGGAGTCCTGGACTGTTGTTTTAATGGGACCATGGGAACCTGCGATCACTATAGTTGGAAAAGATCTCAGGGACCATCGAGCCCAAGCTTTGGGATTTCTGGAATCAAGGGGAATCATAGGAATATTGAGGTAATGAAATCGTGGAATCATGGGATCATTAAGATTGGAGAAGATGTCCAAGATTGTGAAGTTCACCCTTTGACGATCCTGGAATTGTGAAGTTTTGGGATCATGGAATTATGGGATGACAAAACAATTGAATCATGAACTATTGGGATAACGAAATCACAGATCATGGGAACATAGGGATAATAAAATCCTGGAACCCCTGGATCCCTCAGCTTGGAAAAGAGCCTGAGGATCCCTGTGCCCAACGCTTGGGAATTCCCCTAGAGCACGAGAAGGACCCCCTCTAAGGGAGCTCACCAGAGGATATGGCGCAGATTCCCGGAGAGCTGTGAAGATCCCAGGCTGAGCTCCCGGAGGCTGGGCAGCATTCCCAGATGCCTGGCCACGCAGCGGATTACTATGGCTAAGTCCGGCGTCAGGCGCCGCATGTTCATGCTGAAGTCCAGGAGCTTGAGGCTGCGCAGCTCTGGGAAGCGGGAGAGGTGTGGCAGGATCAGCAAGAGCTCCGTCAATCCAAAATTGTTGTACCACAGTTCCACCCTCCGAAGAAAAGATGGATACAGACATTCCAACAAAATCACAATCTTCAGTGCAGAGATGTTCTCCGCGTAGAATTCACGGCACTTGAGGCGTAGCGGGCTGGTGGCTCCGGTCTGGAGCGCGTTACACAGGATCCTGTAGGAATCTTTCCTGACATAAAGGTTGGCGTGGACGTCCACGCCTGGGGGCTGTGGAAATGCCGTGGCAGCTCCAGAGGGGCCTTTGTGCCGCTTAGGCTCGCGCCTCTGGAATTCCTGCTGGTGCTTGGACACCTCCTCAAAAGCCTTGGCCAAAGCCACAGTGCTGGACCAGATGGTCACCCCGCTTGGAGAGCGGCCGCACAGGGAATCCGGGAGTCCGGTCATGTCCAGCACACGCAGCCGGCGCTTGCTGGAAAAAATAGGAAGAAATCATCAAAATACCTGGAAATATTAGAGGTTGTGGCCATGCTGGAATTCCCAAAACCCACCTGAAATCGTAGCCGGGCTCTTCCAGCTCCCGCCGGAGCTGTGCCACCACAGCCTGCATGATGGCCTTGATGTAGTCGATTAAGGGATGATCTCTGAGGAGCTCTCGGCGCCTCACAAGCTGCTGGAAGTCGAGTACTCGGATAGGCCAAGCAGCCACCAAATCCCGCAGGACTAAGTGTTTTCCATCCAGGAATGCCAATTGGAAAAGGACAGGATAGAGACCAGGGAGAATGTGGGGAAGAGGGCGCTGGGCAAGGATGTGGCGGGCGCAGAGGAAAACGAGAGAATCCATGGATTCTGGGGGGCTGTGGGAATAAGGTGAAATTGGGAGGACCCCTGAGACAGAGAAATTGAGAATTAAGAATCAAGCATCCGTATGCTCTTTCACTTAAAGGGGGCTGGCAAAACCGTGTGCTCATTATAATTTACAGTGCTGACAAGAACAGGAGCACAGCAAGGCTCCAAGGTGAGGTCAAGAGCTGGAGTGCAGAAACAGGATGCAAGGAAAAATCACCACAGGATAAGGGAGTCCTCAGACCCCTGAAACCAGAAAAACTGGAACCAAAGTCCAGATGATGAGCAAAGGACTAAAAAAAAAGCATGGGCAAGGAGGCAAGGTGAAAAGTTCATCTGAGAGGAAGAGTATTTACTTCATCCCAAAGACCCTCAGAGGAATACAAGAGCGATCAGAAGGGAACAATGCACAGCCATGAAGAGGGTGGGGGCAATTTTATTACAAAGCAGAGACAAGCAGTGAATGTGTATTGGGTGTATGGTGTAGTCCCAGTTCGTACAGCATAAAAGGAGAGGCGCAGGTCACCAAAGGTGCGCATGGTTTTGGAGGAGATATTCCCCATGCACCTCAACACTGAATAAACACATACCTACTCTTATAACTTTCTTTATGGATTATAGAGAGTTTTTCCGTGCTTCACCTTCAGGATCCGGAACCACCAGGGAGAATTCCAGGGAAACTCCCAATCCAAGGATATCCCAAAGAAAAGGGAAGCTGTGGGAGAAAGTGGGGGCGGTGTTGTGAGGGTAGCCCCAGCGCTACTCCCTAAAAGGAGGATCGCGGAGTACCCCTACCCCACCAGGGCCACCCCGAAATCCCTCAAGGATCTCAAGCCCCTGCGGAAATCTCCAAATTCCCACAGGGATCTGCAAATTATCCCACAGTCGCCACAGGAATCTACAAAATGGGTTTTGCCTCCCCCTCCAACACGGAGCGCCCCCGCTCGGCGTCCGCCTGCAGCCCCAACTCGCGCCCAGCCCGTTCAGAAGCTCAACTTCCGTGTCTGCGCTTTGTCGCAATCAATCAGCGAGCGAGACCCACCCGTGAGGCGAATTCTTAGATTTAATAGGGCTGCACACATGTCTGTCAGCATGGATTTAATCTCCATTGGCTAAAGCGCGACGTAGGCGGACGCATTGATAAGGGTTTTTTCATTGGCTTATCCGCTGTCAAACACTAATCTCTGCCTTCATTTTGGTTGGCGCTGCACGGGAGCGGGAGGTTCACTCTGAGGCGACTCTGCTGTCCCTTCCTCAATCCAGATCCTGATCCCGGTTCCCGCGGCCATGGAGCGGCAGCAGGAGCTGAAGGTGCTGCTGAAGCGCTGGGACGAGGAATTCCTGCGGGAACAGCGGCGGAAACGCAGCCAGGGGCTCCTGAGGGGCCGCGGCGGGGATTTGTGAGAGGGAAAATCCCTGAGGGGAATCCCTGGAATTGGGGGCGGGGGGGGGGGGCTGGTTTGGGGGTCTATTCGAGGGGTGATTGCGGTGGCTGAGGAAGTCCTGGAGGTAGTTTAAGTTTGCTGGGGTTTGTTTGGGGTGATTTAGGGATTCCCTGGAATGAGCTGGATTTGTTTAGGGGGTCCTTCGGCTGGTTTTGGCATGCTAGGGGGTCTTTATGGTGATTTTGAGTGGTGTTGGAATGCAGGATTTAGAGTAGGGGAGTCCTGGGGTTTTTTGTGCTGTCCTTGTGGTGATTTTGGGATCTTTGGGCTGGAATTAGAAGGCCCTGGGATGGGGCAGGTTTGGTTTGGTGGGGTACAGATAATTTTGGGATTTCACTGGAAGGAGGGGGGCGGCTGTTTAGGGGGCTGCGGTATTTTAGGGGGTGTGAGAGAGTTTTTGCGGTTGTTAAGACATCTGAGGAATGAGTGGGATTTCCTTAGGGGGATCCTGGGGCTTTTTGGGTTGTCATTGGGGTAGTTTTGCAGTACCAGGGGGGTCTTTAGGGTGATTTGGGGATCCCTGCAATGACGGGGACTGATCTGGGGCAGGTACTGGGGATTTTTCGAGTGCCCTTAAGAGTGGATTTTAGGGTGCTGGTTGTGGCTTTTGCATGTGAGAGGGTGCTTAAATTGGTTTAGGGAGTCCCTGGAATGGGGCAGGATTATTTTGGGGGTCCTGGTGCTTTTTGGGGTGTCCCACAGTGACCCAGGGCGGGCAGGCAGGGCTGCAGGTTTTCACACTAGTGAGGTTTGCTGTGTGCTGTTTGCTGGGTTTCTATTGCCTGCTTGGTTTTGGGGTTTCTGTTAGGAATGGTTTCTACACCATGGAAAACTGGGGTTGGTACAAGTGAGTGTAACCAAATGGAACCCTGAGAAAAGGATGAGTCTGTGCAGAGCCACTCCTGCCCACAGTGTTTGAGCTGATCAGTGGTTCCAGGGGTCTGTGGTGTGAACAGCTGAACGATCTCCTTTCACTGCTGTCTGTGGGAAATGGATTTGTAGAGAGTTCTCAGGGCCTGCCAGAATGCTCACACTGTGTGCATCTGTGTGCAAACTTGGAGATAAGAAATGCTGGCTTAGAAATGCCATGGAATAGGACAGATATTGTTGAGAGAGAAATGGAGCTAGAAAAAAGTTTCAAAGAATGACCTTGCAAAGCAGACTGGATAATTTTGAGAAACAAAACTGTGAAACATGGATTGCCATAGGACCAACAAGGCATGATTTCAGATGATTGACTGTGAGGCATTTGACAGCAGGACGTGACAAAACCTGATTGCCCAAGAAATGCTTCTCATGAATTGTAATCAGGAAATAGTTGGGTTCTCATTGTAATGGTGTGAATGATAACATCTGTCATGTGGCTGGACAGTGCCCAGGCAGAAAGGGACCTGGGGACACTGATGGACAGCAGCTGGACATGAGCCAGCAGAGTGCCCTGGTGGCCAAGAAGGCCAATGGCCCCTGGATCAGGAATGGTGTGGCCAGCAGGAGCAGGGAGGTCATTCTTGCCCTGGACTCAGCACTGCTGAGGCCACACCTTGAGTGCTGTGTCCAGTTGTGGCCCCTCAGTTTAGGAAGGACGTTGAGACGCTCGAGCGCGTCCAGAGGAGGCAACGAGGCTGGTGAGGGGCTGGAACACAAACCCTGTGAGGAATGGCTGAGGGAGCTGGGCTTGTTGAGCCTGGAGAAAAGGAGACTCAGGGGTGACCTTCTCACTCTCTACAGCTCCCTGAAAGGTGGCTGTGCTCAGGTGGGGTTGGTCTCTTTGTCCAGGCAGCAACGGACAAAATCAGAGGACACAGCCTCAAGCTGCCTCAAGGGAAAATTAGGTTTGGAATTAGAAAAAAGTTTTTCACGGGAACAGTCATCAGGTGCTGGAATGGTCTGCCTGGGGAGGTGTTGCAGTCACCATGCTTGGATGTGTTTAAAAAAAGTCTGGATGTGGCGCTTGGTGCCATTGTCCAGTTTAGGTATTGGAGCAGGGGTTGCACTCCGTGGTCTTGAAGGTCTCTTCCAACCTGGTGATTCTGTGAGTACTCCTTCAAATCCCAAAAAGATCCCAGTCCCCAGAAAACCTCTAATCTTCCAAAAACTCAAAATTCGCCCAAAAACACCAAATCCCATATTTCATCCCAAAAAATCTCAAACCCTATAATATCAAAGTCTCCACCAAAGTGCCTTAAATCCCCAGAAATACTGAACTCCAAAAACCCCCTAATCCTCCCCCAGAAACCCCAATCCATAAAAATCCCAAAGCCAAAAAAACTCCCTAATCCCCAAATCCCTAATTCCAGGCCATTTTTTCCTTCCAGGCTGACATCGAGGAGGCTCCATAGGAAATCTGCAGTGAGTTTGTGGTGAAATTTGGGCATTGTTAAGCTTCAGAACCCCTAAAAAGAAATAGAAATCTCTCCATCCTTGCTGTCCTTTCCATGCTGAACCACATAATAAAAATACTCGCTGGTTCCAGGGCCTGACCTGGCAGCAGCAGCGCCCCCACCCTGATGGCGACAGCCACCGGCGACCCCCGACACGGCCGGGCCACCTCCCTGTCGCGACAGGCGACAGCGACAGCAGCGCCACCGGCGCCACCTGGATGTGGCCAATGGGGAGCGGAATGTGTGCGCACCTCGGGTGCTGCGGGGGGAAAAGGGTCTGGGGGAAAGTGGAAGTGGAAGGAGAGGGGCTGGGGGAGGGACTCGCTGCTATAGGGGCGCCTATAGATCTCCAGGCCCTATAGAACCCCCCAGACCACCGTGTAGACCCCGAGTCCTTCCCTATAGAGTCTCAGAACCCTACAGAGCTTCAGTGATCCCATAAAAATCCCCTATAGGCGGCTCCTGGTGCTGTGTGCCCTCATTGATCCCCTATTGGTGCCCCCCTCCTCATTTTCCCGCCATTTTCCCCTCTAGGCCCTCAGGGCCCTACAGGCACTGGGAGATGCAGTGGGATCAGGGAAAAAGTTAAAAAATTAGTAGGAAAATAATGGGATGAGGTAGAAAAACACCTGGGATGGGGTGGAAAAATAGCAGGATGAGGGAAAAGTACCAGGATGAGTGGGAAAAAAATGTAAAATGAACAGCAAAAAAAAGGTAAAATGACGCAGGTGGGAAAATATCAGGATGATGGGAGAGTACCAAAAGAAGGGGGAAAATAGCAAAGTGATCAGGGAAACTCCAAAATGAGGATGAAAAGAGAGAAATGAGATGGAAAACCACCAAAAACAAGGTAAATAACCTCACACAGAGTAAGTCCTGAAATACGAAAATTCGAAGGAAAACAATTTGAATGAGGTGATAAAACATGAAAATTAGGGGGAAAACCACCAGGACTTGGTGGAAAAACAGTGGGATAAGGGGAAAAATAAGAAAATGAGGTGGGAAAATTCCAGTATAAAGGTACAACCAGAGGGATAAGAAGAAAAATATCAAAATTATGTAGAAATTTGACAAGTTAAGGCCCAAAATACCAAAATGAACTGGAAAAAGTGATGTTAAAAAAAAAAACCAAAATTTTGTGGAAAACCACCAGAATAGTAGAGAACATATTGGGATAAGGGGAAAAAAAACCAAAAGGCAAACCCAAAATGAGGTGGAAAAAACTTGGAATGAGGAGAATACCATCCAAATGAGGGTAAAAATAATGGGAGATGGAAAGAAAAAAAAACCCCAAATGGGATGGAAAACAACCATAATGATGAGAAAAAATACCAGAATAACGTGGGGAAAATGAATGGGATGATTACTAAAACAAGAAAATGATGCAGAAACCTACAGAATGAGGCTCACAATACCAGAAATGAGTTGGAAAAACACTTGTAGCAGGGGGGATATACTGGGATAACATAAAAGAATAAATCCAAAATGAGGTGAAAAAGAACCCAAAGAAAGGGGGGATACACCAGAACTAGGGGAAAAATAATGGGATGAGGAAAAAAATCCCCAAATGAGCTGGAAAAACACCAAAGTGAGGCAGGAAATGGTGACATGAGATAGGAAAACACTGGGATGAGGGGAAAATAGAAAAATGAGCCTGAAAACCACCAGAGTGAGGGGGAAAACACTGGGAAAAGGTGAAAAAACACCAGGATGAGGCAAAACTCACCAAAATGAGGTGGGAAAATAATTCTGGCCATGGGTTTATGCACAGAGTCACAAATGGGACAGGACTGCTGTGGAACACATCTCGAGCTGCTTTATTATTTGTTTTTCCCACCCAAACATCAGACTCATTACACGAATGAGACAGAGGGAAGATGCCAGCAGCTCGTGTCCTTGGCCACATCCAGAGAATGTGATGTTACAAGGCACTTTGAAAGTTTTTTGACCAATCACAAAAGCAAAAGCATATTGACACTAGTTCTATCCAATCAGTGTATGTACCTGTGTCTTTGGTTAAATCAGTGCTTGCTTCTTTCCAATACAATACCTGCTTGTAAGCCTTAAAATACAATGCACTGAGTTCCATTATTGAGCTTAGAACTACTAATATCTTCCTAGATATACTTTCCTGCAGCTTAGAGAGTTATTCTAGGCAAGTGTTAATACACAGACCATTGTTCTATTTGTCCTTGCTTTCTACATCTCCTAGAACTTCTCAGCTGACGTGCCTTATGCTTTCCACTGAGCTCTAATTGCAGTTTTATTTCTCTCTGGAGCCTGCTTTTTTGCAGCTTTACCAAAACCCTCTGATTTTAAGGACTCCCAGAGGAAAAGAGCAGTAAAAAGTGAAAAAAAAAAAAAAACCAACCTGGAAATGAGGTGGAAAACCACCACAATTAGGTGGAAAATCCCCAAAATAAAGTGGAAATGAAGGAAAACCTGGAAGATTCATGCATTGGTATCAGGATTGGGAAAGATCTCTCAGGAAACCCATCTGGGCACAAGAGACTCAGGATCTGGGATAGGATGAGTTTCTTTCCAACAGGATCAGAGCAGAATAACAAGACCCGAAATCTAACTTTTTGGTCCCCCAATTCACTCTTTCCTGGCTTTCCCTCAATTTCTCCAGCAGTGCTGGGACCATCCCAGGGGAGTTTTCCATTTATTTCTCAGTGAATCCATCCCAAAATCAGTTTTCAAAGCATTTACTAATGCAAATCCAATTCACGGCAAGATTTTTCCATGGATTTCTCCAGTGTGTCGTTCCAATGGAAGACAATTCCCCTTTTCCAAGGGGTCAATATTTCGGGAATATCCTGCTCCAAAGGGTTTTTCCTCTGTGCAATTCCTGCCATGATCCTGCACCTCTGATCCATGGATCTGCAGGTCCCTCCCAAGATGCAGCTCCAGGATGAGCTTCCCTTTGGATGCACCAAGGAATTTTGGGAATTTCCACTTGAACCTTGAAATCATCTCCTGACTCCTTCCTTTCCCACATTACTGACCCGGAATTCCAGCTGTGCTATGTTTGATTTCTTCCAACTTCATTCTTATTCCAGAGGTGTCGCTGCTGTTCCCAATAAGATTGGACGGACACAAGAGAAGCTTCCGGCAGCTTCCTGTGGAATCCACCCCAAAGCCTCCTAAAATGTTACCATGCAAAGCCAATCTTGACAGAAAAAACACTGGGATAAGCTGGAAAAATCATGAAATGGGATGGAAAATACCGGGGTGAGGCAGAAAAATACTGGGATGAGGGGGGAACTATCGGGATGAAGGGAAAACTATCCGGATAATGGGAAAAACCTCAAAACATGGTAGAAAAGCTACAAAACCAGGGAAAAATCTTGGGATGAGGCTGAAAAATTTCAGGATGAGGTGGAAAACTGAGAAAAGCAGGCAGAAAAAAAAAAAAAGGATGGATGGAAAATGAAAGGAAAAGTGCACTGGAATGAGATGGAAAAGCAGCAGGATGAGGCGGAAAAAGCCCAGATTTCAGCAGTGAGGTGGAGATGCTTTCCCAAGATGGAGGCTTTGAGCGTTTCCTGCCCCTAAGGTTTTCCTAAATCACAAGGAGAAGTAGTCCAGGCCTCTGTAGGCAAATATACTGTAAGTCCAGATAACATTGGTTCTCCCAGAATTCTCCAGCAGCTGTGAAATCTCTGCAGTGTTGGCTGCCAAAAGCTCCTCATCCTCTACAACATCTGAAACAGAGTCCCACAACTCCAGCTTGTAGCAATCCTCAGGGATGGGATAGACGACCAGATGGAGATCTGGCAGCTCCAAGGTTTTCTGGAGCAGATCTTTGATTGCAGCCGTGGACAGGGAATTGTCGTGGAGTCCCAGGAAGCGCAGGCGGGAGCAGCGCAGGAGCGTCGGGAGCAGCACGGCCAGGTGGGAGTCGGCCATGGCACAATCCGTGAGATCCAGGTGCAGCAGCGAGGCCGAGGATTCTTCCAGGAGCAGCTGGAGCGGCTCCAGGAGGCCTTGGGAGATGTTGTGGCCACTCAGATCCAACCTTTTGAGAGCTGGAGCGTGGATGCTTTGGGAGAGGAAGGTGAGGTCGGTGGGAAGGAGGGAGCAGTAGCCCAATTCCAAGCTTTCCAATGGAGCCTGCAGGTCGCTGGAAGGAGAAAAATAGGACAGGTGAGGCCCAAGGGAACACTGATGGGAGCTGGAAATGTTCGGATTCCTGGGGGAAATGAGAGCTGGGATTGCAGCCATGGAATCATGGGACTGTGGGTCGGGTGAGATTGAGAAAGAGCTGTAAGAACATCGAGTTCAAGGTGTTGCAGTGAGTGAGTCAGAGGTCTCTCTGAATTCTTAAGAAAGGAATCCAAGTGCAGGGATTGACTTAAAGCCTGAGGATGGATTGACATATATTAAGCCACTCACACATAAGGTAGAGGTGTAAGTTTACCTTTTAGGATAAGTAAGTCAATCAATAAGTTTTAGTATGAGCTCTAGTGCTTTTAGTAAGTGAAAAGTTCAAATGCAAAACTAGAAGTGCAAGTTCTAGTGAAGGTTGAAAAACATAATGATACTTTCAGTAGAAGCTCTGGGACTGTAGTTGTAGACAGTACTTAGACAAAACAGAGCTATAGTAAGAATATTGCTTGTATTTTTCAGATAGAACAAGACAGGTTGTACGCGTAGTCTATACATCACCTGGCATATTAAGAAACTAGAATTCTAATAGGTTAAGAAGTGGTGGTCCGAGTTTGTGGTTTAGCTTGTTGGGAGGATTATATATAGGAATATGTACTGGGGAGAGTTAGTGCTTTTCCATTGCTTTTTGCCATTGCCCTTTTTGCTCTTTGTCATTGCTTTTGCTTTTTTGCCACTGCTTTTTGCCATTGATTTTCTGCTTGCCTTTTGAGACTGATGTGCTTCTGCAATAAAGAACCTTTTAGCAACTATTAGCTGCTTTGCTCATTTAAGATAACCCAACTGAGTAGGTGCCCAGAGTACCGGAGGTTCGTAACCTCACAATTTGGTGCCCCGTGTCTGGTACCTGGCTCACAACCTCGCATCAAAGCCTGAGAATCATGGAATTATGCAATCATGGAACCATGGAATGATGGAATGACTGAAGCGGGGGAACTTCTCCAAGACTCACTGAGTTTGACCCCTGAGAATCCTGGGATTTTCAAATGATGGGGTCTTGGAGTTATGGAATGGGTGAGGTTGGGAAAGGCCTCCGAGAACATCAAGTTCAAGCTTTGAGAATCATGGAATTGTGGGATCACAGAAACATGGAATTGTGAAATCGAATTGTGGAATGATGGACAGCTGTGGCTGGAAGAGGATACCAAGACCATCAAGTTTGACTTCTGAAAATCCCGATATTTTGGAATTATGGGGTGATGAAATCTTGGAATCACAGAGGTTGGGCAAAATCTCCAAGACCATCAAGTTCAAGCTTTGAGAAACATGGAATTATGGGATCGTGGAGCCAGGGCATTGTGGTATTGTGAAGTTACGGGGTATTGGGATCACAGAGTGATGGAATATTAGGATTGTGGGATATTGGGGTCAGGGTGTCATGGAATTACGGGATCATGGAGTTACAGAATCATGGAGTTACGGGATCGTGGAGAAATTAAAGTTGGAAAAGGCTTCTGGTTCATCAAGGCAAATGATTGGAAAACCTGCAATCGAGGAATGATGGGATCATGGAGTCCTGGACTTTTAGGATAATGGGATTGTGGGAATCTGGGATCACTGAGGTTGAAAAAGCTGTCAGGGACCATTGAGCCCAAACTTTGGGAATTCTGAAATCGAGGATTGGGATAATGGAATCATGAGAATATTGAGTTAATGAAATCCTGGAATTGTGAGGTCACTAAGATTGGAGAAGATCTGCAAGATCCTAAAATTCAGCCTTTGGGAATCCTGGAAATACAGCATTTTGGGATGATGGAATTATGGGATGATGGAATCATTGAGTCATGAGCTACTGGGATAACGGAATCACAGCATCATGGGAACATTGGGATAATGAATTCCTGGAATCAATGGATCCTTCCGACTGCAAAACCCATTGAGCCCCAACTTTAGGAATCCTGGAAACAAGGAATTTGGGATCATCAATTTATGGGATAAGGAAATGCTCATGACTCATGAACTATATGGACAACCGAATCACAGGATCATGGGAATATTGGCATAACGAAGTCCCCACAATCACAGGATCACTAAAGTTGGAAAAGACCTCCTAGATATTGAAGTTCAGCCATTGAGAATCCTGGAATCATGGAATTATGGGACAATGGAGTCAAAAACTATTGGGATAACGGAATCTCGAGAAGATCAGGATAATGAAAACCTGGAACCACAAGATCATTCAGATTGCAAAAGACCCCCACAATCCCTGAGGCCTTGGGAATCCCCCCGGAGTGCGAGAAGGCCCCGCTCTGTGAGGAACTCACCAGAGGATCTGGTGCAGATTCCCAGAGAGCTGTGAAGATGCCAGGTTGAGCTCCCGGAGGCTGGGCAGCATTCCCAGCTGCCTGGCCACGCTGCGGATTGTCATTGCTGATTCTGGTGTCAGGTTCTGCACGTCCACCTTGCTGTACCGGCACTTGAGGCTGCGCAGCTCTAGGAAGCGCGAGAGGTGAGGCAGGATCACCGAGAGCCCGGTCAGTCCCAAATTGTTGAAGCACAGTTCCACCCTCCGCAGACAGGATGGATCCAGAGATTCCAACAAAGTCACAATCTCGGATGCTGAGATGTCCACCGCTTGGAATTCGCGGCACTTGAGGCGCAGGGGGCCGGTGGCTCCGGTCTGGAGCGCGTCGCGCAGGATCCCATAGGACGTTCCGTTGACGAACAGGTCGGTGTGGACATCCACGCCCAGGGGCTCCAGAGCCGCTGCGGACGCGGCGTCTCCAGAGTGGCCTTTGGGCCACTTGGATCCGTGCCTCTGGAATTCCTGCTGCTGCTTGGACACCTCCACACAAGCCTTGGCCAAAGCCTCACTGATGAACCACACAGTCAACCCAGCGGGAGTGTCACCGGACACGCAGTCTGAGAGTCTGGTCATGTCCAGCACGCGCAGGCTGGAAAAACGAGAATAAAACTTTAGGAAAACATGGATGGAGGATGGAAAGAGGAATTGTAGGAATTGGAGGTTCTGACCATGCTGGGATTCCCAATACCCACCTGGAATGGCGGCGAGGCTCTTCCAGCTCCCGCCAAAGCTGCGCCACCACGGCCTGGATGATGGCCTGGACACAGTCCGTGCAGGAATGATACTGGAGCAGCTCCCGGCGCCCCACGAGCCGCTGGAGGTGGAGCACCGGGAAGGGCCAAGCGGCCACCAAATCCCGCAGGACCAGGGCTGTTCCATCCAGGAATGCCACTTGGAAAAGGACGGGATAGAGATGAGCAGGAAGGGCAGGAAGAGGGCGCTGGGCGACAACGCGGCGGGCGCAGAGGAAAAGGAGAGAATCCATGGATTCTGGGGCTCTGTAGGAATTAGGTGAAATTGGGGGGACGCCACAGGATGAGGAGGAACCAGAGGAGAATTCCGGGGAAACTCCGAATCCAAGCATATCCTGAAGAAAAGGGAAGCTGTGGGAGAAGATGCGGGCGGTGTTGTGAGGGTGCCCCCAGCGCAGCTCCCTAAAAAAGGGGGTCTCAGGGTAACCCCACCCTACCAAGGCCACCTCAAAATCCCGAAATTCTCACAGGGATCCCCAAGTGATCCCAAAGTTCCCTCAGGGATCCCCAAAAGCGGCTCTGCCCCCCCCAGCATGGCGTCCCCCCCACTCACCACCCGACCGCAGCCCCAACTCGCCCAGGGCCGTAGGGAAGCTTCACTTCCTTATTTACTTGTTGTTGCAACCAATCAGCGTGAGAGATTCACTCTGGAGGTGGATTTTTACATCTAATAGGATCTTAAACAGTCTGTCATTGTTTTATTTAACTTTCATTAGCCCAAGAGCGATGTGGGGAGACGCTTTAACATTCTGCCTTTCCATTTGCTGCCGTTGCTGTCAATCAATAATCACTGCCTTTCTATTGGCTGGCGATTGGCGGGGGCGGGAGGGTCTGTCTGAGGCGGCTCCCGTTCCTGCCGAGCCTCCCTCCAGCTCGATCCCGATTCCCGATTCCCAATTCCGATCCCGATCCCCAATTCCGATCCCGATCCCCAATTCCGATCCCGATCCCGGTTCCCGCGGCCATGGAGCGGCAGCAGGAGCTGAAGGTGCTGCTGAAGCGCTGGGACGAGGAATTCCTGCGGGAACAGCGGCGGAAACGCAGCCAGGGGCTCCTGAGGGGCCGCGGCGGGGATTTGTGAGAGGGGAAATCCCTGAGGGGAATCCCTGGAAATGGGGGCGGGGGGGGGAGGCTGGTTTGGGGGTCTGTTCGAGGGGTGATTGCGGTGGCTGAGAAGGTCCTGGAGGTAGTTTAAGTTTGCTGGGGTTTGTTTGGGGTGATTTGGGGGTTCCCTGGAATGAGCTGGATTTGTTTAGGGGTCCTTCGGCTGGTTTTGGCATGCTAGGGGATCTTTATGGTGATTTTGAGTGGTGTTGGAATGCAGGATTTAGAGTAGGGGAGTCCTGGGGTTTTTTGTGCTGTCCTTGTGGTGGTTTTGGGGTCTTTGGGCTGGGATTAGAAGGCCCTGGGATGGGGTAGGTTTGGTTTGGTGGGGTACAGATAATTTTTGGGATTTCACTGGAAGGAGGTGGGCGGCTGTTTGGGGGGGCCTGTGGTATTTTAGGGGGTGTGAGAGAGTTTTTGCGGTTAAGACATCTGAGGAATGAGTGGGATTTCCTTAGGGGGATCCTGGGGCTTTTTGGGTTGTCATTGGGGTAGTTTTGCAGTACCAGGGGGGTCTTTAGGGTGATTTGGGGATCCCTGCAATGACAGGGACTGATCTGGGGCAGGTACTGGGGGTTTTTCCAGTGCCCTTAAGAGTGGATTTTAGGATGCTGGGTGTGGTATTTGAATGTGAGAGGGTGCTTAAAGTGGTTTAGGGAGTCTCCCCAATTCAGGCCATTTTTTTTTCCCAGGCTGACATGGATTAGGCTCCTCAGGAGACGCACAGTGAGTTTGGGCAGAAAAGTTGGGATCTTGAAGCTTCGAAACCCCTAAAACAAACAAAAACCTATCCATCCCCCCGGACCTACCCATGGTGATCCATATAATAAAAACACTCGTGGGTTCCAGGCCCCTTCCACTGTCCCTGCAGGTTCCGGGGTCCCCACCCTGATGGCGACAGCCACCGGCGACCCCCGGCACGGCCGGGCCACCTCCCTGTCGCGACAGGCGACAGCGACAGCAGCGCCACCGGCGCCACCCGGATGTGGCCAATGGGGAGCGGAATGTGTGCGCACCTCGGGTGCTGCGGGGGGAAAAGGGTCTGGGGGATGTGGAAGGAGAGGGGCTGGGGGTGGGGTGTCCCACCAGTGTAGGGGCACCTACTGATCTCCAGACCCTATAGAACCCTCCAGACCGCCCTGTAGACTCCAGAGCTTCCCTATAGAGTCTTGAGCCCTTACAGAGTGTCAGCTGTCCCATAAAAATCCCCTATAGGCAGCTCCTGGTGCTGTGTGCCCTCATAGATCCCCTGTAGTTGCCCCCACCATCCTCAGGTTCTCACCATTTTCTGCTCTTGGCCTTCAGGACTCCACAGGCACTGGGAGAAGCAGTGGGATAAGGGAAAAAGGTGGACTATGAGGTGGGAAAATATCAGGATAAGGGAAAAAAATGAAGTGGGAAAATATTAGGATGCGGGGGAAAACACCAAAGTGAGCTGGAAAACATCAAAGTAAGGATGAAAAGAGAGAGATCAGATGTAAAAACACAAAAAAATGAGGCAAAAAACGAACAGAATAAGGTCGAAAACTCCAAAATTCAGTGGAAAATCGCTGGGATGAGGTGGTAAAATACGAACACGAGGAGAAAAACCACCAGGGTGAAGGGAAAGGCACTGACATGAGGAAAAACCCCATTAAAGTGAGGCAGAAAAGCACCAGGACTTGGCAGAAAAACACTGGGATGAGGGTGGGAAATAGCAAAATGAAAAAAGGTGGAAAACAACAGAATAAGGTGCATAATTCCACAGTGAGGTGGAAAACCATCAGAATGAGAGGGAAAATATTGGGAGAAGATAAAAAAAATCCAAAACGAGATGAAAACAACCAAAATGAAGGGGGGAAACACCAGATTGAGGAGAAAATAAAGGGATGGGGGAAATTCTAACATAAGGTGGAAAACAGAAAAATGAGATGCAAAAACACTGGGGTGGAGAGGGAAAACACTGAGTTGAGTGGGGAAATCACTGGGAAAAGGTGGGGAAACACTGGAATGAGGCAACAGCTGCCAAAATGAGGTGGAAAAACAGCAATAAAAACTGAAAAAACTCCGGAATGAGGTGGAAAACCACCAGGACTAGATGGAAAACTCCAAGGTAAGGTGGAAAGGAAGGAATTCGTGGAGGATTCATAGATCAGGATAAGGATCAGGAAAGATCCTTCAGGAAATCCCACCTGGGCACGACAGACTCAGGATTTGGGATAGGATGAGTTTCTTTCCAACAGGATCAGAGCAGGATAACCAGACCCTACCCCAATTCACTCTCTCTGAGCTTTTCCTCAATCCCTCCAGCAGGGACGATGCAGAAAAATGGGCTGAAAAATAATGAAATGTGGGGAAAAATACGGGGATGTGGCAGCAAAATACTGTGATGAGGGGGAAAATATCTGGATGAGAGGAAAAGCATTGGAATAGCGAGGAAATCCTCAAAACCTGGCAGAAAATATTCAAAACCAGGGAAAAATCTCAGGGTGGGTGGGAAAAACATCAGGATGAGGTGGAAAAATGACAAAACCAGGCAGTGTGGAGACTGAGACTGATGCAGTTTGATGCAGTTTAATAACCAAGCTCCTGGCAAGAGCTAACAGAGCTTTGAAAATTACAAGATGATCCGGTCAAGACTGGCGACAGGAAAGATCATTTAACTAAATAGAAATGTAAGGAAATTTAAAGTTAATCTTGTGAATAATGAAATGTGAAGTTTACCCAATAAATGTATTAAAAAATTACTGACTTTCCTGAAAATGGTGTATGTCCATATGTAGCTCACAGTAAAATTGGGATTCTGAGCACAAGTCAGTAGTCCCTGTGTGTGTCTAAATTGGCAGTAGAAAAGCACCAAAATGAAAGGAAAAATCCACAGTATGAGGCAGAAAACACGCAGATTTCAGGAAAGAGGTGGCAGCACATTTTCCCAGTGGAGGCTCAAGCTTTTCCTAAATCATAAGGAGAAGTAGTCTGGGGCTTCGTGGCTGTCGGGATCGTCAGTCCAGACGAGGTCGGTTCTCCCGGAATTCGCCAGCAGCTGGGAAATCTCCGCCTCGGCTGCCGACAAAAGCTCCTCATCCACATGCTCATCAAAGAAATCCGAATCGAATTCTGACGGGTCCAACGTGTGGCAATCCAGAGGGATGGGATACACGACCAGCTGGAGATCTGGCAGCTCCAAGGTTTTCTGGAGCAGATCCTTGATTGCAGCCTTGGACAGGGGATTGCCGTCGAGTCCCAGGAAGCGCAGGCGGGAGCAGCGCAGGAGCGCCGGGAGCAGCACGGCCAGGTGGGAATCGGCCACGTGGCAATACCCGAGATCCAGCTGCAGCAGCGAGGCCGAGGTTTTCTCCAGGAGCAGCTGGAGCGGCTCCAGGAGGCCTTGGGAGATGTTGTTGCCACTCAGATCCAACCTTTTGAGGGCCGGAGCGTGGATGCTTTGGGAGAGGAAGGTGAGGTCAGCAGGAAAGAGGGAGCAGAAATCCAATTCCAAGCTTTCCAACGGAGCCTGCAGGTCACTGGCGGGAGGGAAAAGGGAGAGGTGAGGCCCAAGGGAGGATTGATGGCTGCTGGGAATGTCGAGATTCCTAGGGAAAATCCCGGGAATGAGAGCTGGGATTGCATCCCTGGAGTCACTGCATTGTTGGATGGATGAGGTTTGGAAAGACCCCCAAGAACACTGAGTTTGACCCCTGAGAATCCTGGGATTTTGGACAAATGGGGTCATGGAATCATGAAGTAATGGCCTCACTGAGGTTGGGCAAAATGTCCAAGTCCAAGATTTGAGAATCCTGGGATTATGGGATCATGGAGTTTGGGAATTGTGGAATTATGGAGTTATGGGATCTTGGGATCACAGCATTTTGGAATTATGTGACCATGGAGTTATCGGGTCACAGAGCCATTAACATTGGAAAAGGCTTCAGGATCATCAAGGCCAACCTTTGGGAATCCTGGAATCAAATGTGGCAGTCCAGGGTGTTCCCCTGGCTTCCCTGGGTGTCTCAAAACCCCCCTGGCGAGGGTCTCAAAACCCCTGAGTGAGACCCAGGTGTCTCAGGCACTGAATTCAAATCCTTGAGGGAAATTACCAACACAGAGGGAAGAGGTGCAAGCCACAAAAATTAGTAAAGTGCAAATTAGACTGTTAGAATGTAGATAAGTAGACTTTTGGGGATGCTTGTGATAAGGGACACATGGCCAGATGAAGAATTTGGGGTGTGGATACCTCTTCCTCCTTCTTCTCCGTGTCATCCATGCTGGGTGACATGCTGACACTTTCAGATTGGATGGGGACAAAGCTGGACAGTTTAACAAAGTTGTATTGTAGTGGAAAATAGTTGTAAATACCTAGTACGTAATTTAGACTATAAAAGAGAAGTCCTGCCTCTGCCAGGTAGATTCTGCCCTGGACGTCTAGCTAGACAGACCGTGTTAGCTGGACAAAGCATTCCTGAGATAAGAAACAATAAACAACCATGAAAACCTCTAAGAACAGCCTCCTGCAGCCTCTCATCGGCGGGCATCGGGAAGAACTGGGTTCCAGACCAGCTTTATGTCCTCCTGATGGGATCTCAACTCTAAGGAGACACCTCGGGCAGTGACATCAAGGATTTATGGGATCATGGAATCATAGAGTTCTGGTCAATTGGGATAATGGAATTATGAGAACCAGGGATGACTAAGGTTGGAAAATATGTCTGGGACCATTGAGCCCAAATTTTGGGAATTCTGCAATCAAGGATTTGGATACTGGAATCATGGCACTGTTACGATTATGAAATCCTGGAATCATGGGGTCACTAAGATGGGAGAAGATATCCAAGATCCTGTAGTTCAGCCTTTAGGAATCCTGGAAATAGGGAATTTTGGGATCATGGAATTATGGGATGATGGAATCATTGAGTCATGAGCTATTGGGATAACTAAATCAAGGGGTCATGGGACCATTGGGAAAATTAATTCCTGGATTCAATGGATCTTTCAGACTGAAAAAGATCCTCAAGACTCATTGAATCCAAACTTTGGGAATCCTGGAAACATGGAATTTTGGGATCATGAGTTTATGGGATAAGGAAAACGTTGGGTCATGCCCTACTGGGATAATGGAATCATGGAAACATGGGAATATTGGCATAACGAAATCCTGGAATCATGGGATCACTAAGGTTGCAAAAAACCTCCAAGATCCTGAAGTTCAGCCTTTGGGAATCCTGGAATCATGAAATTCTGGGAACCATGGATTTTCGGGTCAATGAAGTCACAAACTGTTGGGGTAACAGAATCATGGGAACATCAGGATAATTAAATCCTGGTATCACAGGATCACTCAGCTTGGAAATGACCCCCAAGATCCTTGAGCCCAACCCTTGGGAATCCTCCCAGAGTAAAGAAGGTTCCGCTCCATGGGGAACTCACCAGAGGATCTGGCTCAGATTCCCAGGCAGCCAGGTGGATCCCAGGTTCAGCTCCCGGAGGCTGCGCAGCATTCCCAGCTGCCCGGCCACACAACGGATTCTCCTGGCCAATTGATGCGTCGGGTGCTGCCCGTCCATGAAGATGTGCCGGAGCTTGAGGCTGCGCAGCTCCGGGAAGCGCGTGAGGTGCGGCAGGATGGCCAAAAGCCCCGTCAATCCCAAAGTGCACAGTTCCACCCTCCGCAGACAGGATGGATCCAGGGAGTCGAAGAAAGGCTCAAGCTCGTGTGGCAATATGTATTGAACTTTGAATTCGCGGCACTTGAGGCGCAGCAGGCCGGTGGCACCGATCTGGAGCGCCTCATGCAGGATCTGATTGGACCATATATTGTCTACCAGGTCAGCGTGGACATCCACGCCCGGGTGCTGTGGAGCAGCCTCGGCCGTGGTGGCTCCAGAGCATCCTTTGTGCCGCTTGGATCCACACCTCTGGAATTGCTGCTGGTACCTGGACACCTCCACACAAGCCTCAGCCAAACCCTTGGTTCTGGACCCGAAGGTCCACCCCTTAGGAGTGCAGCTGGACAAGTAATCACAGAGTCCGGTCATATCCAGCACACGCAGCTGGAACCCACTGGAAAAAAATAGGAAGAAACCTTCAAAATACCTGGAGATATTGGAGGCTGTGGCCATGCTGGAATTCCTAAAACCCACCTGGATTGGCGGCCGGGCTCTTCCAGCTGCTGTCGGAGCTGCGATACCACGCCCTGGATGATGGCCTGGTTACACTCGATGCCAGGATGATCCGAGGGCAGCTCCAGGTCTTTCACAAGCTGCTGCAATTTGAGCTCAGGGAATGGCCAAGCAGCCACCAACTCCTGCAGGGCCAGGGCTTTTCCATCCTGGAATGCTACTTTGAAAAGTTCGGGATAGAGATCATCGGGAAGGGCAGGAAGAGGGCGCTGGGCGATGACACGGCGGGCACGGAGTAAAGCCAGGGAATCCATGGATTCTGGGGGCTGTGGGAGATAGGAGAAATAGAGGTGACCCCTGAGACAGAGAAATTGAGAATTAAGAAACAAGCATCAAGAAATGCTTTGAGTAAAAGGGGGCTGACAGAACTGTGTGTTTACTGTAATTTACAGTGCTGACAAGAACAGGAGCACAGCAAGGCTACAAGGTGAGGTCAAGAGCTGGAGTGCACAAACAGGATGTAAGCAAAAAGATAACCACACTCTGAAACCCGGAAAAGTTGTATCAAAGTCCAGATGATGATCAAAGGACAAAAAAGTGATCACAGGCAAGGAGCAAGTTGAAAAGTTCATCTGAGAGGAAGACTATTTACTTAATTCCAAAGACCCTCAGAGGAATACAAGAGCGATCAGAAGGGAACAATGCGCAGCCATAAAGAGGCCTGGAGCTAATTTTAATATGAAGCAGAGTCAGGCAATGAATGTGTATTGGGTGCATTGTGTAGTCCAGTCTGCAGAGAATTAAAGGAGAGGCGCAGGTTGCCAAAGGTGTGCATGGTTTTGGAGGAGCCATCCCCCATGCACCTCAGCACTGAATAAATACATACCTACTCTTATAACTTCTTTTGTGGGTTATAGAGAGTATTTCCGTGCTTCACTCCTAGAATGCAGAAGCACCAGGGAGAATTCCAGGGAAACTCCGAATCCAGGAATATCGCGAAGAAAAGGGAAGCTGTGGGAGAAGGTGGGGGCGGTGTTGTGAGGGTATCCCCAGCGCTGCTCCCTAAAAAGAGGGTCCCGGAGTACCCCTACATCCCCAGGGCCACTCCAAAATCCCCCAAGGATTCCAAACCCCTCCCAGAAGCTCGAAATTCCCCCAGGCATCCCAATATTATCCCAAAGTCCCCTCAGGGATCCCCAAAACCGGCCCTGCCCGCTCCCCCAAACACGGCGCCTTCCACTCACCGCCCGCAGCCCCAAATGGCGCCCATGCGGAACCTTAACTTTCGTTTCTGCTTTTTGTCGCAACTAATTATTGAACGAGTCACACCCTGGAGGCGAATTACTTGGATCTTACAGCTGTCTGTCATTGTTTCATTTAATTCTCATTGGCACAGAAGCGGCGTGGGCAGACGCTTTGATTTCAGCCTTTCCATTGGTTCTTTCCTCTGTCAATCACCAGTCCCTGCTTTCCTATTGGTTGGGGCCGGGCGGGTGCGAGAGTTTCGCTCTGAGGTGACTCTGCGATCCCCGCCGAGTCTCCCTCCATGTCGATCCCGATCCCTCATCCCTGATCCCGATCCCTGATCCCCGATCCCGGTTCTCGCGGCCATGGAGCGGCAGCAGGAGCTGAAGGTGCTGCTGAAGCGCTGGGAGGGAGAGTCCAAAAGTTCGGGAAAAGCGCAGGCGGCCAAAATTTGGGAACGGGGACACGGATCAGGGGTTGGGGACACGGGGGGACAGGGCGGGACACGAGGGAACATTCCCAGAGAATACAGGGGGACAGGAGGGGACCTGGAGCCCAGGGGGACACTCCCAACGGTCCCTGGGTGGCAGAAGGTGAAAGGAGGGGACACGGGGGGACCTGGGATGACAGGAGGGGACGGCAGGGGACATTCCCAGAGAACATGGGGGGACAGGAGGGGACATTCCTTGTGATCCCCGGGGACAGGAGGTGACAGGGGTTGACAGGAGGGGACAATCCCGGGGATCCCTGGGGGACAGGAGAGGACAGGGGGTGACAGCAGGACACAGCAGGTGACAGCAGTGACAGCAGGTGACAGCAGGCGACAGTAGGTGGCAGCAGATGACAGCAGGACACAGCAGTGACAGCAGGACACAGCAGTGACAGCAGGACACAGCAGTGGCAGCAGCGACACTGGCGGTACCTGTCGCAGCACGGGCAGCGGCTCCCGGCCCATGGCCTGAGCGTCGGCACCGCTGCACTCCAGGGGTGGCACGAACGGCGACACCGGGGGTGACACCGAGGGTGACACCGGGGGTGGCCCTGGTGGCCCCGAGGGTGGCCCTGTCGCTGTCCCCTCGGTCCCCGCTGTCCCCTCGGCCGCCATGGCAGTGACGGCGGCGGTGGCGAAGCGCCAGGGGGAGGTGACACGGCGGGGACGGGACAAAGGGGGCGGGAATTTGGGATGGGAAAGGGAAAATTGGGGGAGTCTGGGGGAATTTGGGGAAATCTGGGGAAAGGATTTGGGGTTGGGAAAAGAAAAATGGAGGAATTTGAGGGAAATTGAGGGGAAATTGGGGAAAATTTGGGGGAATGGGGAGTGGGAATGAGGACCCTAAACTGGGAATGGGTTTGCTTTGTTTTAAATTCATATTTTTAAAACCAGCTTTATGTCAATATTTATATAAATACAAAATGCATAACGCAAAATACCTTTTTATTTACTTAATTAATTAATTCAATTTATACAATAAACTTATATTATTAAAGCAGTTTCTCCTTGAGGCTCAGTTTGAACCCATCCCGTGACTCAGTTTCCCTGAGGAAACCCGCTGGATGCAGCAGGAACTGGATCCCATCCCAATCCCATTAATCCCATTAATCCCATTAACTTCATTAATTCCATTGATCCCATTAATGCCATCAATCCAAATAATCCCATTAATCCCAATACAATCCCATTAATCTAAATCCCATTACAATCCCATTAATCCCATTAATCCTAATCCCATTATCCCAGCACCGTTGGGATCTGTGCCGGGATTTCACAGGAACAGGGAGAGACACAGAGGGGACAGGGACACATCCTGGGGACATGGGGACACCCTGGGAACATTGGGGATGTCCTGGACACCCTGGGGACACCTTGGGGACACTGAGGGGCCATGGTGCTCTCCAGGGTCAGTGTCCCCACGGGATTTCCTGGGCACAGGGGACACTGCAGGGATTCAAGGGTGTGGCACATCCTGGGGACACCCTGGGGGCACCCCGGGGCCAAGGCCACCCCAGTGTCCCCTGTCGCAGCCGCTCTGTCCCCACGCGGGCGCTGGGCCTGGAGCCTGACGGCTTCTTCTTGCTCTGGGGGACATCGGGGGGATTTGGGGTGACTGGGGACAATGGGGACACTGGGGACATTTGGGAACATCGGGAGACATTGGGGGGATCGGGAGGACATTGGGGAACACTGAGGAGACATTGGGGACAGTGTGGGGTGGCAGCTGAGGGTGGAATTGGGAGTTGGATGTTGGGATTTAGGGGTTTGGGGATTTGGGAGTTTGGGACATGGGATTTTGGGAATTTGGGAGTTTGGGATTTGGGGACTTTGGGATGCTGTATATGGGAGTTGGGTGCTGGATTTGGGATGTTGGGATGTGGGGGAGTTATTTGTGGGGTGGACGGTGGCTGGACAGACTCAGGAGCTCTCAATTTTCTGTTCTTGGAGTTTATTATAGTTTATTATAAGAGCGTGGGTAAGAGAGAGTGTAGAGCACAGAGAGTAGAGAGACTATCAGAGGGGTAAGAGAGGCAAGAGAGAGATTTCCCATTCACAATACAACAAGTATTCTTCTATGATGAATATTCTAATTGCCATTAGCCAATCTAATACAATATACTAGTTTCCTAATCTTTGCATGCAACCTATAGGAATCACTAAATTACCATGTTTTATGCCTTTCTTATCTGTAACCCTTATCAAGGAGGCAAAGTGAAAAGTTCATCTGAGAGGAAGACTATTTACTTCATCCCGAAGAACCCCATTTGAACACCAGAGCAAACAAAAAAGGAACAATGTGCAGAAAGAAAGAGGCGTGGAGTTAATTTTAATGTGAAGCAGAGTCAGGCAATGAATGTGTATTGGGTGCATTGTGTAGTCCAGTCTGCAGAGAATAAAAGGAGAGGCGCAGGTTGCCAAAGGTGTGCATGGTTTTGGAGGAGCCATCCCCCATGCACCTCAGCACTTAATAAACACACACCTACTCTTATAACTTCTTTTGTGGGTTATAGAGAGTTTTTCTGCGCTTCACTCCCAGCACGTGGAACCACCAGGGAGAATTCCTGGGAAACCCCGAATCCAGGAGGTGCTGCTGAAGCGCTGGGAAGGGGAATTCCTGCGAAAACCCAGCCAGGTGCTCCTGAGGGGCCGCAACGGGAATAATGAGGGGGGAAATCCCTGAGGGGAATCCCTGGAGCTGGAGGGGGGAGCTGGTTTGGGGGTCCCCGCGGTGGTTCTGGAGATCTGGCGGGGCGTCCTTAGGGTAGTTTAGGGGGATTCTGGAATGGGGGGAGTTAGTTTAGAGAGCTCCTGGATATTTTGGGGTCTTTGGGGTGCTTTGGGGATCCCTGGAATGAGGGGGATTGGTTTAGAGGGGTCCTTCACCATTCCTGATCCAGGGGCCATTGGCCTTCCTGGCCCCCAGGGCACTCTGCTGGCTCATGTCCAGCTGCTGTCCATCAGTGCCACAGGTCCCTTTCTGCCTGGGCACTGTCCAGCCACATGACAGATCTTATCATTCACACCATCACAATCAGAAGCCAACTATTTCCTAATAACAATTTTTGAGAAGAGTTTCTTGGCCTATCAGCATTTGCCACATCCTGCTGTCAAATGCCTTAAAGACAATCATCTGAAATCTCCCCTTGTGGGTTCCATGGCAGTGCATCTTTCATAGGTCTAAACTAACGCAAAGTCCTCCTCAGGCACAGAATCACCCCAAAGACACCCAAGCGCCACAAAAACCATTCTCAAGGATACCCCAAAAGCGTCAGGATCGCCCAGAATCAAATCTCCCACCATTCCAGGACGCCCCAAAACAACCACATTGGCCCCCAGGACCCCAAAATCACCCCGGGGCTCCGAAAACCCGCAGCCCCGCTCGCACCGCCCAAATTCCAGGGATTGCCCTCAGGGATTTCCCGTTTCAGAAATCCCCGCTGCTGCTCCTCAGGAGCACCTGGCTGGGTTTCCGCCGCCGTTCCCGCAGGAATTCCGCTTCCCAGCGCTTCAGCAGCACCTTCAGCTCCTGCTGCCGCTCCATGGCCGCGGGAACCGGGATCGGGGATCAGGGATCGGGATCAGGGATGAGGGATCGGGATCGACACGGAGGGAGACTCGGCGGGGACCGCAGAGTCGCCTCAGAGCGAAAACCCCGCCCCGCCCGGCGCTAACCAATAGGAAAACGGAGATTAGTGATTGACAGCGAAAAGAACCAGTAGAAAGGCGGAATGCAAAAGCGCCTGCCTAAGACGCTATTGAGCCAATGAGAATTAAATAGAAAAATGACAGACAGTTGTAAGATCCAATTAATTCGTCTCCAGAGTGGGACTCGCGCACTAATTATTTGCGCAAACACGGAAGTGAAGCTTCCGTACGGGCGGGGGGCGAGTTGGAGCTGCGGGCGGACGGTGAATGGGGGGCGCCATGTTGGGGGGGGGGGACGGTAGGGCCGGTTTTGTGGATCCCTGAGGGGACTTTGGGATAATTCGGGGATCTCTGTGGGAATTTTGAGATTCTCGGAGGGCTTCGCGATCCTTGAGGGATTTTGACGTTGCTCCTGCTTGGGTGGGGATACCCCGGGACCACTTTTTTAGGGAGCTGCGTTGGGGGTACCCTCACAGCACCGCCCCCACTTTCTCCCACAGCTTCTCTTTTCTTCGGGATATCCCTGAATTCGGAGTTTCCGTGGAATTCTTCCCTGGTGGTTCCTCATCCTGAGGCTGAAGCGCAGAAAAATCTCTCTATAACCCACAGAAAAAGATATAAGGGTGTGTATATATTTTTTCTGTGCTCTGGTGCGTGGGGGATAGCTCCTCCAAAAACATGCACACCTTTGGCGATCTGCGCCTTTCCTTTTCTTCTCTACAAACTTGGAGTACACAATACGCCTAATACACATTCATTGCTTTCTCCGCTTCATATTAAAATTACCTCCACGCATCTTTCTGAATCTCCATTGTTCCCTTCTGATCGCTCTTGTATTCCTCTGAGGGTCTTTGGGAAGAAGTAAATACTTTTCCTCTCAGATGAACTTTTCTCCTTGCCTCCTTATCCGTGCTCTCTTTTTTGTCCTTTGGTCATCATCTGGACTTTGATTCCAGTTTTCCTGGTTTTGTGGATCTGAGGACCCTCTTATTCTGTGGTGCCTTTGTCCTCGGATCCTGTCTGTGCACTCCAGCTCCTGACCTCACCTTGTAGCCTTGCTGTGCTTCTGTTCTTGTCAGCACTGTAAATTACAGTACATACACAGCTTTGCCAAGTGCCTTTTTAGTCAAAGCATTTCTTGATGCTTGATTCTTAATTCTCAGTTTCTCTGTCTCAGAGGTTCACCTAATTTAATGCTTCCCACTGGCCCCCAGAATCCATGGATTCTCTCCTTCTCCTCTGCGTCCGCCATGTTGTCGCCCAGCGCCCTCTTCCCGCCCTTCCTGCCGATCTCTATCCCGTCCTTTTCCAAGCGGCATTCCTGGATGGAAGACCCCTGGCCCTGCAGGATTTGGTGGCCTCTTGGCCTTTCCCGGAGCTCAACTTCCAGCGGCTCGTGGGGCACCTGGAGCGGCGCCGGGATCCTCCCTACATCGACTGTGTCGAGGCCGTCATCCAGGGCGTGGTGACACAGCTCCATCGGAGGCTGGAAGAGCCTGGGCACCAATCCAGGTGGGTTTTGGGAATTCCAGCATGGCCACAACCTTCAATATCTCCAGGTAGTTTGATTATTTCTTCCTATTTTTTCCAGTGGGTTCCAGCTACGTGTGGTGGACGTGGCGGGAGTTCCGGATGATCCAGACGGGAGGGGCGTCTGGACCAGGACCAAGGCTTTGGCCAGGGCTTGCATGGAGGTGTCCAGGCACCAGCAGGAATTCCAGAGGCGTGGATCCAAGAGGCACAAAGGTTGCTCTGGAGCCCCCACCACCGAGGCCGCTGAGTGTCCTCCAGGAGTGGACGTCCACGCCGACCTGGTAGTTGACAAAAATGCCTACGGGTTCCTGTGTGAGGCGCTCCAGCCCGGAGCCGCCGGCCCGCTGCGCCTCAAGTGCCGCGAATTGCAAACAAACCACATCTCGGCATTCGAGATCGTGACTTTGTTGGGATCTCTGGATCCATCCTGTCTGCGGAGGGTGAAACTGTGCTTCGAAAATTTGGGATTGACCGAGTTCTTGGTGATCCTGCCATACCTCTCACGCTTCCCGGAGCTGCGCAGCCTCAAGCTGAAGATCAGCAAATTGGAGCACTCGACACCAGAATTGGCCGTCACACTCCGCTCTGTGGCCCGGTATCTAGGAAGCCTGAGCCGCCTCCAGGAGCTCAACCTGAGATGCACCTGGCTCTCTGGGAATATGTGCCAGATCCTCTGGTGAGTTCCTTATGGAAGGAGGCCTTCCTGTGATCCAGGAGGATTCCCAAGGGTTGGGCTCGTGGATCTTGGGGGTCTTGTCCAACCTGAGGGATTCCCTTGTTCCGGGAGATCATTATCTCAGTGTTCCTATAATTCCATTAGCCCAACAGTTTGTGATTCTGTTGTCCCATAATTCCATGACCCCAGAATCCTGTGATTCCAGGATTCCCAAAGGCTGAACTTCAGGATCCTGGAGGTCCTCTCCAACCTTAGTGATTCCATGATTCCTGAATTTTGTTATGCCAATATTTTCATGATCCCATGATTCCTTTACCAAATATTTCATGACTCAATGTTTCCATTATCCCATAAATTCATGATCCCAAAATTCCATGTTTCCAGGATTCCCAAACTTGGGGTTCAATGGGTTTTGAGGATCTTTTCCAATGGGAAGGATCCACTGATTCCAGGAATTCATTATCCAATGTTCCCATGATCCCAGGATTCTGTTATCCTCATAGCTCATGGTTCAATGATTCCATCATCCCATAATTCCATGATCCCAACATGACGTAATTCCAGGATTCCCAAAGGCTGAACTTCAGATCTTGCTGATCTTCTCCAATCTTAGTGACCCCATGATTCCAGGATTTCATTAGCCCAATATTCCAATGCTTCCATTATTCAAATCCTTATTTCCAGAATTTCCAAAGTTTGAGTTTGATAGACTCTGAGATCTTTTCCAACCTTAGTGATCCCTGGTTCCCATGATCCCATTATCCCAATAGTCCAGGACTCTATGATTCCATGATCCCATAATTCCTTGATTCCAGTATTCTCAAAGTTTGGACTTGATGATCATGGACATTTTTCCAACTTAAATGATTCCATGATCCCATAACTCCATTATCTCATAGTTCCATAACTCTGTGATCCCAAAATCCCATAACTCCATAATTGCAAAATTCCCTGGCTCCATGAGCCCATAATCTCAGGATTCTGAAAGCTTGAACTTGGAGATTTTGCCCAACCTCAGTGATGCCATTATTCCATGATTCCATGACCCCATCATTCTAAAATCCCAGGATTCTCAGGGGTCAAACTCAGTGCTCTGGGAGCTCTTTCCCTTCCCCATCCAGCCCACAATCCCATGACTCCAGGGATGTAATCTCAGCTCTAATTCCCCACATTTCCCCCAAGAATCCCGACATTCCCAATTCCAACCAATCCCCCCTTGGGCCTCACCTCTCCCTCTTCCCTCCTGCCAGCAACCTCCAGACTCCATTGGAAAGCTTGGATTTGGGCTCCTGCTCCCTCATTCCCGATGACCTCGCCTTCCTCTCCCAAAGTTTCCACGCTCCAGCTCTCAAAAACTTGAATCTGAGCGGCCTCATCGTCTCCCAAGGCCTCCTGGAGCCGCTCCAGCTGCTCCTGATGGAAGCCTCGGCCTCGCTGCTGCAGCTGGATCTGTCGAATTGCTGCATGGCCGATTCCCACCTGGCCGTGCTGCTCCCGACGCTCCTGCGCTGCTCCCGCCTGCGCTTCCTGCGACTCTACCGCAATCCCCTGTCCAAGGCTGCAATCAAGGATCTGCTCCAGAAAACCTTGGAGCTGCCAGATCTCCACCTGGTCCTGTATCCCACCCCCCTGGATTGCCACCCGTGGGGTGAGTCATTATTCGATAGTGATTACTTTGATGCGGATTACTTTGATGAGGATGTGGATAAGGAGCTTTTGTCGGCAGCCAAGGCGGAGATTTCCCAGCTGCTGGCAAATTCCAGGAGAACCGACCTCGTCTGGACTAACGATTGCAACCACAAAGCCAAGGACTACTTCTCTTTGTGATTTGGGAAAACCTTGGAGGTGGGAAAGCTCAGAGCCATCATAAAAAAAGTGCCATAGTATCATTCCGAAAGCCACGTGTTTTCCGCCTCATCCTGGTGCTTTTCTGCTTCATTCCACTGGATTTTTCCTTTCATTTCGGTTATTTTCTATTGACAATTGAGAGAGGGGACTACTTACTTGTGATCAGAATCCAAATTTTCACATATGCTCATCTACCATTATCAGGAAAGCCAGTCATTTTTTACTATGCTTATTGGATTAAACTTTACACAGTTAAACTTTACATTTCTATTTAGTTAAATCGTCTTTATTTTCACCAGTATTGATCCAATCTTCTAATCTTCAAAGCTCTGTTTGCTCTCACCAAGGCATCTTGCATTTGCTAATTAAATCTACAGTGCTATCAGTCTCAGTCACCACATTGCCTGCTTTTGTTAGTTTTCTGTGCCATCCTGATATTTTTGTGCCCCATGCTGAGATTTTCCCATTTTTTTGGCTCTTCTGCCATATTTTTGAGGCTTTCCTCACTATTCCGATAGTTTTCCTCCCATAGCTGTGTTTTTCCTCTCATCCCAGTATTTTGCTGCCTCATCCCAGCACTTCCCACCATTTCATAATTTTTCCGCATGTTGGGGGTTGAGTGTTTTTCTGTTACTGTGTCAATTGTAAGAATTTTTCCCATTATCATGCCAATGGAGCTGGCCGGGTTACACCCAGGGTCCCTGATGGGTCCAGACAAAGGGGGTGGGTGGGGACGGCCCCGGAGGGGCCTCTGAGGCTTCCGGGAGGGCACTCGCGTTTCCGGCGAGCCGGGAGGAGGACGCCTGGGATCGTTCAGCCACGCGGCCGAGCACAGCAGAGCCAGACCCTCTGCCATCACCTGCCCTGCATCTGCCCCGTTCCAGCCTCCTGCCTCTGCGGACACAGCTGATCCCCCGGACACACACGGTGAGCGAGGAGCCGCCGCCCTCGGTGAGGGTGAGCCCGTTCCCGCCCGAGACCGGCGTGGCCGCTGCTGCCCCTCCCCCCTCCCTCCTGCCTCCGTTCCCGCCTGCCCTTCGGCAGATCCGGGCTCTGGGCTAAGCACAGAGACAGCGTGCTTGCATCTAAAGGGACTGACACCGAGTTATCTATTTCGTTCTGTTAGCAATTTTAACTGTTATTGTTTTCTGTTTGTATAGTTAGATATATTAGTAAAAGAGCTGTTATTCCCACTCCCTTATCTCTGCCTCAGAGTCTTTGATTCAAACAATTATAATACTTGGTGGGGGGAGTGGAACCAAAGTCTCTATTCCAAAGGGAAACTTCTGCCCCTACTGGCAGACACCTGTCCTTTCAAACCAGGACACCACGCCCTTATAATAAACTATAATAAACTCCAAGAACAGAAAATTGAGAGCTCCTGAGTCTGTCCAGCCACCGTCCACCCCACAAATAACTCCCCCACATCCCAACATCCCAAATCCAGCACCCAACTCCCATATACAGCATCCCAAAGTCCCCAAATCCCAAACTCCCAAATTCCCAAAATCCCATGTCCCAAAATCCCAAATTCCCAAACCCCTAAATCCCAACATCCAACTCCCAATTCCACCCTCAGCTGCCACCCCACACTGTCCCCAATGTCTCCTCAGTGTTCCCCAATGTCCTCCCGATCCCCCAAGGTCTCCCGATGTTCCCAAATGTCCCCAGTGTCCCCATTGTCCCCAGTCACCCCAAATCCCCCCGATGTCCCCCAGAACAAGAAGAAGCCGTCGGGCTCCAGGCCCAGCGCCCGCGTGGGGACAGAGCGGCTGCGACAGGGGACACTGGGGTGGCCTTGGCCCCGGGGTGCCCCCAGGGTGTCCCCAGGATGTGCCACACCCTTGAATCCCTGCAGTGTCCCCTGTGCCCAGGAAATCCTGTGGGGACACTGACCCTGGAGAGCACCATGGCCCCTCAGTGTCCCCAAGGTGTCCCCAGGGTGTCCAGGACATCCCCAATGTTCCCAGGGTGTCCCCATGTCCCCAGGATGTGTCCCTGTCCCCTCTGGGTCTCTCCCTGTCCCTGTGAAATCCCGGCACAGATCCCAACGGTGCTGGGATAATGGGATTAGGATTAATGGGATTAATGGGATTGTAATGGGATTTAGATTAATGGGATTGTATTGGGATTAATGGGATTATTTGGATTGATGGCATTAATGGGATCAATGGAATTAATGAAGTTAATGGTATTAATGGGATTAATGGGATTGGGATGGGATCCAGTTCCTGCTGCATCCAGCGGGTTTCCTCAGGGAAACTGAGTCAAGTGATGGGTTCAAACTGAGCCTCAAGGAGAAACTGCTTTAATTATATGTTTATTGTATAAATTGAATTAATTAATTAAGCAAATAAAAAGTTATTTTGCGTTATACATTTTGTATTTATATAAATATTGGCAAAAAGCTGGTTTTAAAAATATGAATTTAAAACAAAGCAAACCCATTCCCAGTTTAGGGTCCTCATTCCCACTCCCCATTTCCCCCACATTTCCCCCAATTTCCCCCAAATTCCTCCATTTTTCTTTTCCCAACCCCAAATCCTTTCCCCAGATTTTCCCAAATTCCCCCAGACTCCCTCAATTTTCCCTTTCCCATCCCAAATTCTCGCCCCCTTTGTCCCGTCCCCGCCGTGTCACCTCCCCCTGGCGCTTCGCCACCGCCGCCGTCCCTGCCATGGCGGCCGAGGGGACAGCGGGGACCGAGGGGACAGCGACAGGGCCACCCTCGGGGCCACCAGGGCCACCCCCGGTGTCACCCTCGGTGTCACCCCCGGTGTCGCCGTTCGTGCCACCCCTGGAGTGCAGCGGTGCCGACGCTCAGGCCATGGGCCGGGAGCCGCTGCCCGTGCTGCGACAGGTACCGCCAGTGTCGCTGCTGCCACTGCTGTCACCTGCTGCCACTGCTGTGTCCTGCTGTCACCCCCTGTCCTCTCCTGTCCCCCAGGGATCCCCGGGATTGTCCCCTCCTGTCAACCCCTGTCACCTCCTGTCCCCGGGGATCACAAGGAATGTCCCATCCTGTCCCCCCGTGTTCTCTGGGAATGTCCCCTGCCGTCCCCTCCTGTCATCCCAGGTCCCCCCGTGTCCCCTCCTTTCACCTTCTGCCACCCAGGGACCGTCGGGAGTGTTCCCCAGGGCTCCAGATCCCCTCCTGTCCCCCTGTATTCTCTGGGAATGTTCCCTCGTGTCCCGCCCTGTCCCCCCGTGTCCCCAACCCCTGATCCGTGTCCCCGTTCCCAGATTTTGGCCGCCTGCGCTTTTCCCGAACTTTTGGACTCTCCCTCCCAGCGCTTCAGCAGCACCTTCAGCTCCTGCTGCCGCTCCATGGCCGCGAGAACCGGGATCGGGGATCAGGGATCGGGATCAGGGATGAGGGATCGGGATCGACATGGAGGGAGACTCGGCGGGGACCGCAGAGTCACCTCAGAGCGAAACTCTCGCACCCGCCCAGCGCCAACCAATAGGAAAGCAGGGACTGGTGATTGACAGAGGAAAGAACCAATGGAAAGGCGGAAATCAAAGCGTCTGCCCACGCCGCTTCTGCGCCAATGAGAATTAAATGAAACAATGACAGACAGCTGTAAGATCCAAGTAATTCGCCTCCAGGGTGTGACTCGTTCAATAATTAGTTGCGACAAAAAGCAGAAACGAAAGTGAAGGTTCCGTACGGGCGCCATTTGGGGCTGCGGGCGGTGAGTGGGGGGCGCCGTGTTTGGGGGAGCGGGCAGGGCCGGTTTTGGGGATCCCTGAGGGGACTTTGGGATAATATTGGGATGCCTGGGGGAATTTCGAGCTTCTAGGAAGGGTTTGGAATCCTTGGGGGATTTTGGGGTGGCCCTGGAGGAGTGGGGGTACTCCGGGACCCTCTTTTTAGGGAGCATCGCTGGGGGCACCCTCACAACACCGCCCTCACCTTCTCCCACAGCTTCCCTTTTCTTCGGGATATCCCTGGATTCCGAATTTCTCTGGAATTCTCCGGGGTGCTTTGTCATTCTAGGACTGAAGCACAGAAAAACTCTCTATAACCAACCCACAAAAGAAGTTATAAGAGTAGGTATGTATTTATTCAGTGCTGAGGTGCATGGGGGATGGCTCCTCCAAAACCATGCACACCTTTGGCAACCTGCGCCTCTCTTTTTATTCTCTACAAACTGGACTACATAATACACCGAATACACACATTCACTTTGTCTCCTTGCCCATGCTTTTTCGTCTTTTGGTCATCATTTGGACTTTGACACCAGTTTTCCTGGTTTCAGAGTTTTGTGCCTTTTTCCATACATTCTGTTTGTGCACTCCAGCTCTTGACCTCACCTTGTAGCCTTGCTGTGCTCCTGTTCTTGTCAGCACTGTAAATTACAGTAAACACACAGTTCCGGCAGCCCCGTTCTAGTCAAAGCATTTCTTGATGCTTGTTTCTTAATTCTCAATTTCTCTGTCTCAGGGGTCACCTCTATTTCTCCTATCTCCCACAGCCCCCAGAATCCATGGATTCTGTCTGTTTCCTCTGCGTCCGCCGTGTCATCGCCCAGCGCCCTCTTCCTGCCCTTGCCCCCTATCTCTATCCCGAACTTTTCAAAGTAGCATTCCAGGATGGAAGAGCCCTGGCCCTGCAGGAGTTGGTGGCTGCTTGGCCATTCCCTGAGCTCAACTTCCAGCAGCTTGTGAAAGACCTGAAGCTGCCCTCGGATCATCCTGCCATCGAGTGTAACCAGGCCATCATCCAGGGCGTGGTATCGCAGCTCCGACAGCAGCTGGAAGAGCCCGGCCGCCAATCCAGGTGGGTTTTAGGAATTCCAGCATGGCCACAGCCTCCAATATCTCCAGGTATTTTGAAGGTTTCTTCCTATTTTTTTCCAGTGGGTGCCAGCTGCGTGTGCTGGATATGACTGGACTCTATGATTACATGTCCAGCTGCACTCCTAACGGGTGGACCTCCTGGTCCAGAACCAAGGGTTTGGCTGAGGCTTGTGTGGAGGTGTCCAGGTACCAGCAGCAATTCCAGAGGCGCGGATCCAAGCGGCACAAAGGATGCTCTGGAGCCACCACGGCCGAGGCTGCTCCACAGCACCCGGGCGTGGATGTCCACGCTGACCTGGTTGTCTATAAAGAGTCCTATCAGATCCTTCGTGAGGCGCTCCAGAGCGGAGCCGCCGGCCTGCTGCGCCTCAAGTGCCGTGAATTCAAAGCTGAATACACCTTTTCACACGAGCTTGTGCCTTTGTTGGAGTCTCTGGATCCATCCTGTCTGCGGAGGGTGGAACTGTGCAGTTTGGGATTGACCGGGTTCTTGGAGATCCTGCCACACCTCACGCGCTTCCCGGAGCTGCGCAGCCTCAAGCTCTGGCACATCTCCATGCACGGGCAGCACCCGACACCTGAATCGGCCATGAGAATCCGTTGTGTGGCCGGGCAGCTGGGAATGCTGCCCAGCCTCCAGGAGCTGAACCTGAAATCCGCCTGGCTGCCTGGCAATCTGAGCCAGATCCTCTGGTGAGTTCCCCATGGAGCGGAACCTTCTTTACTCTGGGGGGATTCTCAAGGATCTGAGGGGTCATTTCCAAGCTGAGTGATCCTGTGGTTACAGGATTTAATTATTCTGATGTTCCCATGATCCTGTTATCCCATCAGTTCATTACTCCATTGTCCCAAAAATCCACGATCCCAGAATTCTGTGATTCCAGGATTCTGAAGGGCTGAACTTCAGGATCTTGAGGTCTTTTCCAACCTTAGTGACCCCATGATTCCAGGATTTCATTTTGCCTATGTTCCCATGATCCCATGATTCTGTTATCCCAGTAGTTCATGACTCAATGTTTCTATTTTCCCCTAAACTCATGATCCTATAATTCCTTGATTCCAGGCTTCCCAAAGTTGTTGTTCACTGGGTCTTGAGGATCCTTTTCAGCATGAAGGATCCATTGATTCCAGGAATTCATTATCCCAGTGTTCCCATGATCCCATGATTCCGTTATACAAATGCCTCATGACCCTATGATTCCATCATCCCATAAATTCCATGATCCCAAAATTCCGTAATTCCAGGATTCCCAAAGTTCAGGATCTTGGAGATCTTCTCCAATCTTAGTGACCCCCTGAATCCAGGATCTCATTATCCCAATATTCCCATGATTCCAGTATCCTAATCCTTAATTCTACAATTCCCAAAGTTTGGGCTTGATGGTTCCTGAGATCTTTTCCATCCTGAGTGATCTTTGGTTCCCATGATCCCATTATGCCAATAGTCCAGAACTCCATGATCCCTTAATTCCTTGATTCCAGGATTTCCAAAGGTTGGATTTGATGATCTTGAACCTTTTCCAACTTTACTGGCTCTGTGACCTTGTAATTCCATGATCCCATAATTCCATAACTCTGTGATCCCAAGAGCCCATAACTCCACAGTTCCACATTTCCTGAGCTCCCTGATCCAATAATTCCAGGATTCTCAAAGGCTGAGCATGGATGTGTTTCCCAACCTCAGATATGCCATTAATTCTTGACCCTGTAATTCCAAAATCCAAGGATTTTCAGGAGTCAAACTCTATCATCTTGAAGCTCTTTCCCATCCTCACCCATTCCACAATCCTGTGATTCCACAGGTGCAGTCCCAGCTTTCATACCCTTTGCTTCCCCCCAAGATCCCGACATTCCCTGCTCCCACCAATCCTTCCTTGGACATAATCTCTCCCTTTTCCCTCCCACCAGCAACCTGCAGGCTCCGTTGGAAAGCTTGGATTTGAGCTACTGCTCCCTCCTTCCCCCCGACCTCGCCTTCCTCTCCCAAAGCATCCACGCTCCAGCTCTCAAAAGGTTGGATCTGAGTGGCCACAACATCTCCCAAGGCCTCCTGGAGCCGATCCAGCTGCTCCTGGAGAAAACCTCGGCCTCGCTGCTGCACCTGGATCTCGGGTATTGCCGCATGGCCGATTCCCACCTGGCCGTGCTGCTCCCGACGCTCCTGCGCTGCTCCCGCCTGCGCTTCCTGGGACTCTACCGCAATCCCCTGTCCAAGGCTGCAATCAAGGATCTGCTCCAGAAAACCTTGGAGCTGCCAGATCTCCAGCTGGTCATGTATCCCACCCCCCTGGATCACCACGTGGAGGACCCGTCAGAATTTGATAATTATTATTTTGATGTGGATGAGGAGTTTTTGTCGGCAGCCAGGGCAGAGATTTCCCAGCTGCTGGCAAATTCCGGGAGAACCGACCTCATCTGGACTGACAAACCCTACAGCCACGAAGCCCCAGACTACTTCTCCTTGTGATTTGGGAAAAGCTCGAAGCCTCCGTTGGGAAAAAGTGCTGCCACCTCTTTCGCAAAATCTGCGTGTATTCTGCCTTATCCTGGTGCCTCATTCCAGTGGATTTTTCCTTTCATTTAAGTTCTTTTATATTGACGATTGAGAGAGACACAAGGATTACTGACTACTGTGCTCAGAATCCCAATTTTACTGTGAGCTACATATGCATATATACAATTTTCAGGAAAAACAGTAAGTTTTTAATACATTTATTGGGTAAACTTCACACAGATAAACTTTACATTTCTTTACATTTCTATTTAGTTAAATTGTCTTTCCTGTCTCCAGTCTTGATCCGATCATCTTGTAATTTTCAAAGCTCTGTTAGCTTTTGCCAAGATATCTTGATTATCAAATTGCATTGACTAATTAAATTTACAGTGCTATCAGTCTCAGTCTCCACACTGCCTGGTTTTGTTAGTTTTCCACCTCATCCTGATGTTTTTCCTACCCATCCCGAGATTTTTCCCTGGTTTTGTAGCTTTACTGCCAGGTTTTGAGGTTTCTTTCTCACCATCCCGATGCTTTCCCTCTCATCCCAATATTTTCCCCCTCATCCAAATATTTTGCTACCACATCCCAGTATTTTCCCCCATATTTAATTATTTTTCAGCCCATCCTGGTACTTTTCTGCCTCATCCCTTCTGGAGGGATTGAGGGAAAGCTCAGAGAGTGAATTGGGGGAGGGAAATTTGGATTTAAGGTCTGGTTATCCTGCTCTGATCCTGTTGGAAAGAAACTCATCCTATCCCAGATCCTGAGTCTGTCGTGCCCAGATGGGATTTCCTGAAGGATCTTTCCTGATCCTTATCCTGATCTATGAATCCTCCACGAATTCCTTCCTTTCCACCTTACCTTGGAGTTTTCCATCTAGTTCTGGTGGTTTTCCACCTCATTCCAGAGTTTTCCCTCCCCATTCTAGTGTTTTTGCATCTCATTTTTCTGTTTTCTACCTTGTTTTAGGATTTCCCCTCATCCCATTCTTTTTCCCCTCATTCTGGTGTTTTCCCCCCTTCTTTTTGGCTGTTTTCACCCCGTTTTGAATTTTTTTTCTCTTCTTCCAATATTTTCCCTCTCATTCTGGTGTTTTTCCACCTCATTGTGGTATTTTGGGCCTTATTCTGCTGTTTTCCACCTTTTTTCATTTTGCTATTTTCCACTCATTCCAGTGTTTTCCTCCAAGTCCTGGTGGTTTTCTGCCTCACTTTTCTGTGTTTTTTCATCATGTCAGTGCCATTCCCTTCATCCTGGTGGTTTTTCCCCTCGTGTTCATATTTTACCACCTCATCCCAGTGATTTCCCACTGAATATTAGTATTATGGACCTTAATTCTGTTGGGGTTTTGCCTCATTTTTGGTGTTTTTACATCAGACTTCTCTTTTCATCCTCATTCTGATGTTATCCAGCTCACTTTGGTGTTTTCCCCCTCATCGCGATATTTTCCCACATAATTTTCTTGGTTTTTCTCCGTCATTTAATGTTTTTTCCCCCTCATTAGTTTACTTTTTCCCTCATTCCGCTGGTTTTCCAACCCATCCCAGAGTTTTTCTAACTCTTCGTGATATGTTCCCACCTCATTTTACAACGTTTTTCCTAATCCCACTGCTTCTCCTGGTTACTGTGGGGCCTGGAGGGCGTAGAGAGGAAAATGGTGAGAAAGTGAGGGTGGGGAATCTCTAAGGAATCAGTGAGGGCATGCAGAACCAGGATCCCATATGGTGGATTTCTAGGGGTTTGCGAAGTCCCTTCAGAGGTCTGAGACCCTGTAGGGAAGCCCTGGGGGGTCTATTGGGCAGTCTGGGGAGTTCCATAGGGTACCCATATAGTGGCGCACGTCTCCCCCAGCCCCTCTCCTTCCACTTCTCCTTCCCCCAGACCCTTTTCCCCCCGCAGCACCCGAGGTGCGCACACATTCCGCTCCCCATTGGCCACATCCGGGTGGCGCCGGTGGCGCTGCTGTCGCTGTCGCCTGTCGCGACAGGGAGGTGGCCCGGCCGTGCCGGGGGTCGCCGGTGGCTGTCGCCATCAGGGTGGGGGCGCTGCTGCTGCCAGGTCAGGCCCTGGAACCAGCGAGTATTTTTATTATGTGGATCAGCATGGAAAGGACAGGAAGGATGGATAGATTTTTATTTCTTTTTAGAGGTTCTGAAGCTCCAAAATGCACAAATTCTGCCCCAAACTCACTGTGGCTTTCCTGCATAGCCATCTCAATGTCGCCCTGGAAGAGAAAAATAGTCTGGAATTCGGGATTTGGGAAATACGGGACATGTGCAGTTTTTAGGATGTGGGTTTTTAGCAGAGACTTGGGGTTTTCACAGAGGAGTTGGGGGTTTTTGTGGATTTGTAGCGTGTTTGGTATTTAGGAGTTTTTGGAATATGGAATTTTCAGGGTTTGGGGCATTTTTGAGGTGGAATATGGGACTTAGGGTGTTTAGGAGAATTTGGGGTTTTTGATGGAAGAAGAGGTTTTTTGGGGATTTGGGATTTTTTGGGATTTGAGGGACTTTTCACAGAATTCACAGAATTGTACAAGGCTGGATGAGAACTTAATGATCATTGAGTCTAACCCTGACGTAACACTTAAACTAAGGCACTAAGTACCACATCCATCTTGTTTTAAACACCTCCAGGGATGCTGACACCACCACCTCCTTGGCCAGACAATTCCACCACCTGATCATTCTCAATGAAAAACTTTTTTCCTAATATCCAATCCAGTTTTTCCCTTGACTCAGTATGAGGCTGTGTCCTCTGGTTGTGTCAGTTGTTCCCTGGAGAAAGAGACCAACCCCACCTGAGCACAGCCACCTTTCAGGGAGCTGTAGAGAGTGAGAAGGTCACCCCTGAGTCTCCTTTTCTCCAGGCTCAACAAGCCCAGCTCCCTCAGCCGTTCCTCACAGGGTTTGTGTTCCAGCCCCTCACCAGCCTCGTTGCCTCCTCTGGACGCGCTCGAGCGTCTCAACGTCCTTCCCAAACTGAGGGGCCACAACTGGACACAGCACTCAAGGTGTGGCCTCAGCAGTGCTGAGTCCAGGGCAAGAATGACCTCCCTGCTCCTGCTGGCCACACCATTCCTGATCCAGGGGCCATTGGCCTTCTTGGCCACCAGGGCACTCTGCTGGCTCATGTCCAGCTGCTGTCCATCAGTGTCCCCAGTTTCTGCCTGGGCACTGTCCAGCCACATGACAGATGTTATCATTCGTGCCATGAGGATCAGAAGGCAACTATTTCCTAATTACAATCCATGAGAAACGTTTCTTGGCCTATCAGCTTTTGTTACATCCTGCTGTCAAATGCCTTAAAGACAATTATCTGAAATCACCCCTTGTGGGTTCCATGACAATGCATCTTTCATAGTTCTGTTTCTCCAAAGTGTCCACTCTGATTTGCAATGCCAGTCATTGAAATATTTTTCTATCTCCATTTCTCTCTCAACAATCTGTCCAATTCTGTGGCATTTCTAATTCAGCATTTCTTATCTCCAAGTTTGCACACACATGCACACAGTCTGAACCTACAGGCAGGCCCTGAGAACTCTCTACAAATCCATTTCCCACATTCCCCCCTCTCTGCCTTGAACAGAAAAAGCTTCGTGGATGGTTTTGTTAATTATTCACCATGCACAGTGACGTGCACAAGGCACTATCACTAACATTGCCACTATAACAATCCTTGCATATAAACCTATTTTGCAAAGCTCCTTTAGCCAAGGTGAAAAACTCCCTCCTTCCAACAAGTCATCCAACCACGATCCATTGTTTGTTTTAATTGGATTTGTTCAATCTCTCCGTTTTTGAAGTTGGTTGTGGATGGACACTGAATGGTCAGACAAGTTTATACAACAGAGTCTTTCTAAATCCTCCCAATCATGCCCATGTGCCAGTTAAAGAAAATCCATGGTGGCTCTGTGACATTTCATGTCTGACAGGACTGGCATCTATCATTATGTCCCCAATTGCAATGGAAGTAGCACTGGCTTCCTTACTCAGCCAACTCCCCACTTGGTAGAATTCAATTAATGTCTCTCCTGAGACAACTTGAGACAGAAATAAAGGTGCCATCACTTGTTTTGCATGGCCCCAGGGTTTGAAATTGCTATTCCAGTTTTTTTTATAAAGATGGGCAAATCTTTTTTCTCTATTTCAAACCTACCCCATTCCAGCGACTCCCAAAACCAATCCCCTCAGACCCCAAAACCACCCCAAAGAGCCCCAACACCCCAAAAATCACTCTCAAGAACAACCCCTAAAGCCCCAGTACACCTCCAAACCAGTTCCCCCCATTGCAGGGATCCCCAAATCCCCCTAAAACCCCCTCAAGGACCCCCTCAATCACCCCAAGGACACCCCAAAAATCCGATTACACCACTAAACCAATTCCACTCATTCCTGGTATCCCCTACAACTCCAAAGACTCCCTCAGACCATCTAAAACACCTCCAGAAATCCCAAAAATGACCTCTCCCATTGAAGGGGTACCCCAAAAACATTCAGGACTCCCCTAAATCAAATCTGGCCCATTCCAGGAATTCCCTAAACCACGCTGAAGACCCCAAAATCAGCCCAAGAAACTCTAAAAAGCCCCAGGACTCCCCCAGACCAAATCCCCCAATTCCAGAACACCCCTCAACCACCAAAACCATCCCAGCACCACAAAAACCACTCCATGGAAACCCCCAAAACACCCAGTACCTCCCAAACCAATCGCTCTTATTGCAGGGATCCTGAAATCACCTCAAAAACTCCGCACGCACCCCAAAACCATCTCAAGGACACCCTCAACAATCCGAAGGACACCCCAAAAAGCTCCAGAACCCTCCTAAAACAATCCCCCTCACTCCACGGATCCTTAAAAAATCCCAAAGGCCTCCTCAGACCAGAAATGCTTCACGTCCCCACTGAACCAAATCTCATTATTTCAGGACATCCCTAAACAACCTCAAACATCCCCAGCATCCCAAAATCATCCCGAAAGCAGCACCCCCACTCCGACCCCCCCACATTCCAGGGATTCCCCTCAGGGATTTCCGCCTCACAAATTCCCGCCGCGGCCCCTCAGGAGCACCTGGCTGGGATTCGGCCGCCGCTCCCGCAGGAATTCCGCTTCCCAGCGCTTCAGCAGCACCTTCAGCTCCTGCTGCCGCTCCATGGCTGCGAAAACCGGGATCGGGGATCAGGGATCGAAGATCTTGGATCGGGATGAGGGATCGGGATTTAGGGAGACTCGGTGGTGACCGCAGAGTCGCTTCAGAACGAACCTCCGGCTCGCTCTAAGCGCTAGCCAATAGGAAAGCAGGGACTAGTGATTGACAGCGAAACGAACCAATGGAATGGCAGACGTCAAAGCGTTTGCCCTCAACGCTGTTGATCCAATGAGAATGAAATAAAACAATGATTGACAGCTGTAAGATCGAATTAATTCGCCTCCAGGGCGGGTCTCGCGCACTGAGTGGTTGCGACAAAGCGCAGAAACGAAAGTGAAGGTTCCGCACGGGCTGGGGCGAGCTGGGGCTGCGGGCGGGCGGTGAGTGTGGGGAGCCGCCTTGGGGGGGCGGCAGGGCCGGCTCAGGGGACTTTGGGATAATTTTGGGATCCCTGTGGGAATTTCGAGATTCTCGGATGGGTTTGGTGTCCTTGGGGAATTTGGGGGTGGCCCTGGTGAGGTAGGGGTACTAGGGCACCCTCTTTTTAGGGAGCAGCTCCGGGGGCACCCTCATAACACTGCCCCAGACCTTCTCCCACAGCTTCCCTTTTCTTCGGGATATCCCTGGATTCGGAGATTCCCGGGAATTCACCCCTGGTGGTTCTGCATCCTGAAGCTCGGAAAATTCCCTGTAATCCACAAAATACTTGTAAGAGTAGGTATGTGTTTATTCAGTGCTGAGGTGCATGGGGGATGGCTCCTCCAAAACCATGCACACCTTTGGCAACCTGCACCTCTCCTTTTCTTCTCTACAAACTGGGACTACACAATACGCCTAATACACATTCATTGCCTGTCTGTGCTTCACATTAAAATTAACTCCACGTCTCTTTCTTTCTGTGCATTGTTCCTTTTTGTTCGCTCTGGTGTTCATATGGGGGTGTTTGGAATGAATTAAATAGAATTGCTCTATATCCATGATATGTTGTTGGCTCTTTGCAAGTATTTGGATAAATGCTATATGTATATGTAAAATAGCATTTCTATATGGATATAATCTTGGTTAATAGTGAAAGTTACACATAAGTTTTTTAGAGATAGTATGCTTAAACTAGTACTATTTTTTAGAGATCGTATGCTTAGTCAAAGATAACACCCTGTGAACATGTGATGGGGACCCCTGCAGCTGGCAAGACAATTATCAACATTTACCGGCTGGACCACCACCAAAATTAAAAGGGATGGGAAGAATAAAACCACAAGCCAAGAAACACACATGCTCTAAAAAGGGGGACCCAAGGAATGGCCATGCTAAACAGTTCCCAGAAATAGTTGACTATGCATGAGGGTCTATAAATATGCAACAAAGGGATGGGTTGTAAAACATATTTAAAGGGGTGTTCCCAAAGCAGCAGCGGTGTGCTCTTGGCAGCACGCCAAGCACATGCCTGTTTTAACCCTTTGCTTTATGTATGTCTCCTATTGTCTTTTTTATTAAACCTTTTAATTCTCCCAAAACAGTGAACCGTGTTTTTCACAGTATTCTTCTTAGATGGAATTTTCACTTTGCCTCTTTGCTCATGCTCTCTTTTTCTTCCTTTGGTTATCATCTGGACTTTGATACCAGTTTTCATGGTTTCAGGGGTCTGAGGACTCCCTTATCCTGTGGTGCCTTTGTCCTTGCATCCTGTCTGTGCACTCCAGCTCTTGACCTCACCTTGTAGCCTTGCTGTGCTTCTGTTCTTGTCAGCGCTGTAAATTACAGTAAACACACAGTTATGTCAGCCCCCTTTTAGTCAAAGCATTTCTTGATGCTTGATTCTTAATTCTCAATTTCTCTGTCTCAGGGCTCCCCCCCCAATTTCACCTAGTTCCCACAGCTCCCCAGAATCCATGGATTCCCTGGCTTTACTCTGCGCCCGCCGTGTTGTTGCCCAGCGCCCTCTTCCCGCCCTTCCTGCCCATCTCTATCCCGTCCTTTTCCAAGTGGCATTCCTGGATGGAAGACTTGGGGTCCTGCAGGATTTGGTGGCCACTTGGCCTTTCCCGGAGCTCCGCTTCCAGCGGCTCCTGGGGTGCCCAGAGATGCACCATTATGATATCAGCATCAAATGTGTCCAGGCTGTCATCCAGGGCGTGGTGGCGCAGCTCCGGCGGGAGCTGGAAGAGCCTGGCTGCGATTTCAGGTGGGTTCTGGGAATTCCAGCATGGCCACAACCTCCAATTCCTCCAGTTCTTCCATCCGCCCTTGTGGGTTTTCCTGATGGGTTATTCCTGTTTTCTCAGCCTGCGCGTGCTGGACATGACCAGACTCCGGCATTGCGAGTCCTGCCAAATTCTCACCGCAATGGACCTCTGGTCCTTCAGCGAGGATTTGGCCAAGGCTTGCACGGAGGTGTTCAAGCACCAGCAGGAATTCCAGAGGCGCAGATCCAAGCACCATGAAGCCTGCACCGGAGATGACACGGCCACAGCAGCTCTGCAGTGTCCAGGTGTGGACATCTACACCGACCTGCGCGTCACTACATGGTCCTTTGGGATCCTGCGTGACACGCTCCAGACTGGAGCCGCCGGCCTGCTGCGTCTCAAATGCCGCGAACTCTACGCATACTGCATGTCGGTATCCGATATAGTGACTTTGTTGGAATATCTGGATCCATCCTGTCTGCGGAGGGTGGAACTGTGCTGGAATGATTTTGGATTGACCGGGCTCTCGATGATCCTGCCACACCTCTTGTGCCTCCCGGAGCTGCGCAGCCTCAAGTTCCAGTGCAGAAACGTGGACGTGCGGCACCTGACGCCGGAATCAGCAATGACAATCCGCTGTGTGGCCTGGCAGCTGGGAATGCTGCCCAGTCTCCAGGAGCTCAACCTGGAATTTTCCTGGCTCTCTGGGAATCTGCACCAAATTCTCTGGTGAGTTCCCCAGAGTGGGACCTTCACGCTCCAAGGGGATTCCCAGGGGTTGGGCTTGGAGATCTTGGGGTCTTTTCTAACCTGAGTGATCTCATGTTTCCAGGATTTCATTATCCCAACATTCCCACGATTCCGTTATTCCAATAGTTTTTGACTCCATTGTCCCATAGGTCCATGATCCCGCAATTCTGTGACTCTCAAAGGCTGAACTTCAGTATCTCAGAGGTCTTCTCCAACCTTAGTGATCCCATGATTTCAGGATTTCATTATCTTAATAATCCCATGATTCCATTATACTAATCCTTGATTCCAGAATTCTCGCAGTTTGGGCTTGATGGTCCCTGAGATCTTTTCTAACCTTAGTAAACCCAGGTTCCCCCAATATCATTATTCCAATAGTCCAGAACTCCATGATTCCATGATCCCATAAGTCCTTCATTCCAGTATTACCAAAAGTAGGACTTGATGATCCTGAAACCTCTTCCAAACTTTAATGGTTCCACGATTGTGTAATTCCATGATTCCATAATTCCATGACTCCCTTATCCCAATATCCAATTATCCCGTTATTCTAAACCTCTGTGATTCTAAGACGCTGTAACTCAACAATTCCAGATTTCTCAGGCTCCATGATCCATAATCCCAGGACTGTCAAAGCCTGAACGTCACGATCTCAGAGATTTTGCACAACCTCAGGAATTCCATTGATTCCATGATTCCATGACCACATCATTCCAAAATCCCAGGATTCTCAGGTGTCAAACTCGATGTTCTTGGAGCTCCTTCCCAATCTCACCCATGTCACAATGCCACGACTCCTGGGATGCAATCCCAGCTCTCATTCCCTGCTTTTCCCCCAGGAATCCCGACATTTCCAGCACCCACCAATCCTCCCTTGGGCCTCACCTCTCCCTTTTCCCTCCTGCCAGTGAACTCCAGGCTCCATTGGAAAGCTTGGATTTGAGCTACTGCTCCCTCCTTCCCCCCGACCTCGCCTTCCTCTCCCAAAGCTTCCACGCTCCAGCTCTCAAAAGGTTGGATCTGAGTGGCAACGACATCTCCCAAGGCCTCCTGGAGCCGCTCCAGCTGCTCCTGGAGAAAACCTCGGCCTCGCTGCTGCACCTGGATCTCACGGATTGTGACATGGCCGATTCCCACCTGGAGGCGCTGCTTCCGACGCTCCTGCGCTGCTCCCGCCTGCGCTTCCTGGGACTCCGTGACAATCCCCTGTCCATGGCCACAATCAAGAATCTACTACAGAAAACCTTGGAGTTCCTGCATCTTGACTTGTTCCTGTATCCCCTCCCCCTGGATTGCTACATGTGGGACTGGCCAGAATTTGATTGGGATTTATTTGATGAGTCTGTGGATGAGGAGCTTTTGTCGGCAGCTGAGGCGGAGATTTCCCAGCTGCTGGTGGATTCTGGGAGAAGTGACCTCATCTGGACTGACAAACCCTACAGCCACAAAGCCCCAGACTACTTCTCCTTGTGATTAAGTAAAAGCTCGAAGCCTCCATTGTGAAAAAGCGCTGCTGCCTCTTTCCCGAAATCCACGTTTTCCACCTTATCCTGGTGCCTCATTCCAGTGGATTTTTCCTTTCATATTGGTGCTTTTCTATGACGATTGAGAGAGACACATGGACTACTGAGTTGTGCTCAGAATCTCAATTTTACTGTGAGCTACATATGCTCATATACCATTTTCAGGAAAGCCAGTAATTTTTTACTACATTTATTGGGTAAACTTCACACAGATAAACTTCACATTTCTTTACATTTCTATTTAGTTAAATTCTCTTTCCTGTCGCCAGTCTTGATCCGATCATCTTGTAATTTTAAAAGCTCTGTTAGCTCTTGCCAAGATATCTTGGTTAACAAACTGCATTTGCTAATTAAATCTACAGTGCTATCAGTCTCAGTCACCACACTGCCTGGTTTCGTTTGTTTTCTACCTCATCCTGTTATTTTTCTCGACTATACCAAGATGTTGCCCTGGTTTTGTTCTTTTCTGCCAGGTTTTGAGGTTTTTCCTCCCCATCCTGAGAGTTTTCCTCTCATCATGATATTTTCCCCCCCCATCCCAGTATTTTGCTGCCTCATCCCAGTATTTTTTCCTCCATTTCATTAGTTTTCAGCCCATCTTGGTATTTTTCTGCCACATCCGTGCTGGAGGGATTGAGGAAAAGCTGGGAAAGAGTGAATTGGGGGAGGGAAAGTTGGATTTGCGGTCTTGTGATCCTGCTGAGATCCCATTGGGAATAAACTCATTCTACTACGAATCCTGAGGCGGTGGTGCCTGGATGGGATTTGCTGGGGGATCTTTCCCAATCCTTATCCCAATCCATGAATCCTCCATGATTTCCTTCATTTCCACCTCATTTTTGAGTTTTTCCATCTAATCCTAGTAGTTGTCCGCCTTATTCTGGGGTCTTTTCACTTTTTACCACTGTTTTTTTGCCTCAATTTGGCAGGTTTGGCATCCTGGTGCTTTTCCAACTTTTCCCAGTGTTTTTCCACCTCATTTTTCCCTTTTCTATTTCTCTGATTTCTGTTTTCCACCTCATGTCAGGATTTCTCCCCATTTCATTTTCCATTTCCCTTCATTACCTCATTTTTGCTGTTTTCTATCTAATTTCCTTTTTTTTTCCCCCTTCTCCCAATATTTTCCCTCTTTCCTGGTGTTTTTCCTTTTAATTTTGGTATTTTGATCCTTCTTCCGTTGCTTTCCCACCTTTTTTCATTTTTGTATTTTCCTCCTCATCCCAGTGTTTTTCTGCCAAGTCCTGGTGCTTTCCCCCTCACTTTCATGGGGTTTTTCCTCATGTCAGTGGCTTTCCCTTCATCCTGGTATTTTTCCCCTCACTTTGGTCTTTTATCACCTCATTCCAGTGGTTTTCCACTGAAGTTTAGTATTTTGGGCCTTATTCTGTTGATTTTTTTTCCCTCACCTTTGGTGCTTTTCCACCTCATTTCTCTTTTTTCATCCTCATTGAGATGTTTTCCACCTCACTTTGGTGTTTTCCCCTCATTTTATAACACCCATATTTTCTCACCTCACTTTGTTGCTTTTTTCCGCCACATTTACATTTTTTTTCCCCTCATTGTGGTACATTTTCCCTCATCCCAATATTTTTTCACCCTTTCCCATGTGTTTTTGTAGCAGATCCTGGTGCTTTTTCCCTCATCCTGGTATTTTTCCAGCTCATTTCCCAACCTTTTCTCTCATCTCGCTGCTTCTCCCAGTGCCTCTGGGGCCCTAGAGAGAAAATGGTGGGAAACTGAGAGGGCGGAGGGCGGGCATCTATAGGGGATCTATGAGGGCACACAGCACCAAGAGCCGCCCACAGGGGAGTTTTACAGGGTTATTGAAGCTCTGTAGGACTCTGAGACTGTATAGGGAACCTGGGGGGTCTATAAGGCAATCTGAGGGGATCTATAGGCCTGGAGATCAGTAGGTGCCCCTATAGTGGTGGGACAGCCGACTTCCAGCCCCTCTCCTTCGTCTTCTCCTTCCCCCAGACCCTTTTCCCCCCGCAGCACCCGAGGTGCGCACACATTCCGCTCCCCATTGGCCACATCCGGGTGGCGCCGGTGGCGCTGCTGTCGCTGTCGCCTGTCGCGACAGGGAGGTGGCCCGGCCGTGCCGGGGGTCGCCGGTGGCTGTCGCCATCAGGGTGGGGACCCCGGTACCTGCAGGGACATCGGCCGGGGCCTGGAACACGAGAGTGTTTTTATTACCTGGATCACAATGGACAGGTCAGGGGATATGGATGGGTTTATATTTGTTATGGAGGTTTTGAAGATTCAAAAATCCCTGCATTTCCCCTAAAAGTCACTGTAGGTTTCCTGCGGACTCGCCTTGAGATCATCCTGGAAGAGAAAAATGGCCTGGAATTGAGGATTTAGGGATTATGGGGGATTTGGTGTGCTTTTGGGATTTGGGGTTTCAGGGCATGGGGTGTGTGGGAGTTGGGATTTTTTCAGGATTTGAGGATTTTTGGAATTTTGGGTATTTCTATTTTTTATGGTTTTTTATGCCAGTTGAATATGGGATTTGGGATTGTTGGTGGGGGTTTGTTTTTGACGGGATTAGAGGTTTTTGGGGGCTTTGGCTTTTTTGAAATTTTGGGTTTTTTGGGATTTGAGGGTGTTTTCACACAATCACTGGATTGGAAGAAACTTTCAAGATCATTTAGTCCAACCCCTTCCCTCGTACCTTAACAAAACCCTGCCACTGAGTGCCACATCCAGACGTTTTCTAAACATATCCAGGGATGGCAACACCACCACCTCCCCAGGCAGACCATTCCAGTACTTGATCACTTTCCGTGGAAAAGTTTTTCCTATTTCCTAACCTAATTTTCTCTTGACACAAGTTGAGACTGTGTCCTCTGCTTCCCTTAGCTGCTGCCTGGAGAAAGAGACCAACCCCACCTGAGCACAGCCACCTTTCAGGGAGCTGTAGAGAGTGAGAAGGTCACCCCTGAGTCTCCTTTTCTCCAGGCTCAACAAGCCCAGCTCCCTCAGCCATTCCTCACAGGGTTTGTGTTCCAGCCCCTCACCAGCCTCGTTGCCTCCTCTGGACGCGCTCGAGCGTCTCAACGTCCTTCCCAAACTGAGGGGCCACAACTGGACACAGCACTCAAGGTGTGGCCTCAGCAGTGCTGAGTCCAGGGCAAGAATGAGCTCCCTGCTCCTGCTGGCCACACCATTCCTGATCCAGGGGCCATTGGCCTTCTTGGCCCCCAGGGCACTCTGCTGGCTCATGTCCAGCTGCTGTCCATCAGTGTCCCCAGTTTCTGCCTGGGCACTGTCCAGCCACATGATAGATATTATCATTCACACCATCACAATCAGAAGCCAACTATTTCCTGATTACAGTTAACTGGAAGCGTTTTTTGGCCTATCAGCTTTTGTCACATCCTGCTGTCAAATGCCTTAAAGACAATCATCTGAAATCACCCTTCCTGGATTCCATGACAATGCATCTTTCATAATTCTATTTCTCCAAAGTATCCACTCTGATTTGCAATTCTATCCTTTGAAACTTCTTTCGAGCTCCATTTCTCTCTCAACAATACCTGTCCTGTTCCATGGCATGTCTAAGTCAGCATTTCTTATCTCCAAGTTTGCACACAGATGCACACAGTGTGAGCATTCTGTCAGTCCCTGAGAACTCTCTATAAATCCATTTCCCACATTTCCCTCTCTGTCTCAAACACAAAACACTTCTTGGATGCTATTGTTAATTATTCACCATGCACAGTGAAGTGCACGAGCACTATCCCTATAATTGTCGCTATAACAATCCCTGCATATAAAGCTAATTTGCAAAGCTCCTTTAGCCAAGCTGCAAAACCCCCTTCTTCAAACAAGTCCTGTAACCAGGATGCATCGTTTGTTTTAATTGTATTTGCTCACTCTCTTAGGTTTTGAAGTTGGTTGTGGATGGACACTGAATGGTCAGATAAGTTTATACAACACAATCTTTCTAAATCCTCACAACCACGCTCATGTGCCAGTAAAAGAAAATCGATGCCAGCTCTGTTCTCAAAGATTTCATGTCTGACAGGACTGACATCTGTCATCCTGTCACTAATTGCAATGGAAGTAGCATTGACTTCCTCATTCAGCCAACTCCCCACTCAGTAGAATTAATTTTAATGCCTCACCTGAGGCAAGCTGAGGCAGCAATAAAGCTGATGTGAGTCGTTTTGTATGGCCCCAGGGTTTGAAATTCCTATTACAGTTTTCTTTATAAAAATGGGAAAATGTTTTTTCTTTATTTCAAACCTGCCCCATTTCAGCAACTCTCAAAACCAACCACTTCAGACCCCAAAACCACCCCAAAGACCCCCCAGTAACCCAAAAACCTCTCTCAAGAACAACCCCAAAATCCCCAGTACTTCCCCAAACCAGCTTCCCTCATTGCAGGGATCCCCAAATCCCCCCTAAAACCCCCTTTGGTACCGCAAAAACAATTCAAGGACCCACTCAACCACCCCAAGGAGAGCCCAAAAAATCCAAAGTCACCCCTAAGCCCATTCCCCTCATTCCAGGTATCCCCTACAACTCCAATGACTCCCTCAGACCCCCTAAAACTCCTCAGGAAATCCCAAAAATGAGCTCTCCCATTGAAGGGACACCCCGAAAACGTCCAGGACCCCTCTAAACCAAATCTACCCATTCCAGGGACTCCTTAAACCACCCCAAAGACCCCAAAACCAGCCTAAGGACACCCCGAAAAGCCCCAGGACTCCCCTAAAATAATTCCCCCAACTGCAGGACACCCCTAAATCACCAAAACCACCCCAGCACCACAAAAACCACTCCTTGCACACCCCAAAAACACCCAGTACCCCCCAAAACATTCCCTCTCATTGCGAGCATCCTGAAATCGCCTCAAAAACTCCTCACGCACCCCAAAAGCACCTCAAGGACACCAACAACAACCCCAAGGAAACCCCAAAATATCCTGGGTCGCCGTAAATCAATCCCACTCATTCCAGGGATCGCCAAACTAACCCAAAGTTCTTCTCTGACCAAAAAATCACCCCAAAAGCACACAAGCACAGAAAAAAAAAACCACTCTCAGGGACACCACAAAATCCTCAGGACCGCCGTGAACCAAATCTCCCCATTCCAGGGAGATTTAAAACCCTAAACCACCCCAAAGGCCCCCAGCACTCCAAAATCATCCCGGGGTCCCGAAAACCAGCATCCCCCAATTCCGGGGATTGCCCTCAGGGATTTCCCCCCTCACAAATCCCCGCCGCGGCCCCTCAGGAGCACCTGGCTGGGATTTTTCCGCCGTTCCCGCAGGAATTCCGCTTCCCAGCGCTCCAGCAGCACCTTCAGCTCCTGCTGCCGCTCCATGGCGGCGGGAACCGGGATCGGGGATCCGGGATCGGGATCAGGGTTCAGGATCGAAGACCTTGGATTGCAATGAGGGACCGGAGAGTCGGTGGGGAACCCAGAGTCAGCTCAGAGCGAAGCTCCGGCTCCGGCCGAGCGTTAGCCAATAGGAAAGCAGGGAATAGTGATTGACAGAGAAAGGATCCAATGGAAATGCGAAATGACAAAGCGTTTGCCCGCGACGCCATTGAGCCAATGACAATTCAATAAAACAATGACAGGCAGCTGTAAAATCGAATTAATTCGCCTCCAGGGTGGGACTCGCGCACTGAGTGGCTGCGACAACTCGCGAACACGAAAGTGAAAGTTCCGTACGGGCTGCGGCCGAGTTGGGGCTGCGGGCGGGCGGTGAGTGGGATAATTTTGGGATCCCTGTGGGAATTTCGAGATTCTCGGAGTGGCTTGAGATCCTTGGGGGATTTTGGGGTGGCCCTGGTGGGGTGGGGGTACTCCCGGACCCCCTTTTTAAGAAGCAGTTCTGGGGTACCCTGACAATACCGCCCCCACCTTCTCCCACAGCTTCCCTTTTCTTCGGGATTTCCTTGCTTTCGGAGTTTTCCTGGAATTCTCCCCTGGTGCTTTCGCATCCTGGGGCTGAAGCGTGGAAAAACCCATAAAAGAAATTATAAGAGTAGGTATGTATTTATTGAGCACTGAAGTGCATGGGGGATAGCTCCTCCAGAACCATGCACACCTTTGGCAACCTCTGGTTTTATTCTCTACAGACTGGGTCTACACAATGCGCCTAATACACATTCATTGCCTGTCTCTGCTACACAGTAAAATTAACTGCACTCCTCTACACCGCTGAGCATTGCACCTTGTACGCTCTGGTGTTCACCTGAGGGTTTTGACATGAAATAAATACTCTTCCTCTCAGATGAACTTTACACCTTGCCTCCTTGTCCATGCTCTCTTTTTTGTCCTTTGGTCATCTTCAGAACGTTGATATCAGTTTTCCTGGTTCCAGGGTTTTGTGCCTTTTTCCTTGCATCCTGTCTGTGCACTCCAGCTCTTGACCTCACCTTGTAGCCTTGCTGTGCTTCTGTTCTTGTCAGCACTGTAAATTACAGTAAAAACACACTTTTGCCAGCACCCTTTTAGTCAAAGCATTTCTTGATTCTTAATTCTCAATTTTTCTGTCTCAGGGGTCACCCCAATTTCACCTAATTCCTACAGAGCCCCAGAATCCATGGATTCTCTCCGTTTCCTCTGTGCCCGCCGCATCGTCGCCCAGCGCCCTCTTCCCGACATTCCTACCCGTCTCTATCCCATCCTTTTCCAAGTGGCATTCCTGGATGGAAGACCTCTGGCCCTGCATGATTTGGTGGCTGCTTGGCCATTCCCTGAGCTCAACCTCCAGCAGCTTGTGGGGCATCTGGAGATGCGCAGGGATCATCCCGGCACTGGCTGCGTCCAGGCCGTCATCGAGGCTGTGGTGGAGCAGCTCCGACAGCAGCTGGAAGAGCCCGGCCGCCAATCCAGGTGGGTTTTAGGAATTCCAGCATGGCCACAGCCTCCAATATCTCCAGGTATTTTGAAGGTTTCTTCCTATTTTTTGCAGCAGGTGCCAGCTGCGTGTGCTGGATATCACTGGACTCTCAGATTCCGTGTCCAGTGACACTGCTGAGGGGTTGACCTCCTGGTCCAGAACTCAGGGTTTGGCCGAGGCTTGTGTGGAGTTGTCCAGGCTCCAGCAGCAATTCCAGAGGTGTGGATCCAAGCAGCACAAAGGATGCTCTGGAGCCACCACAGCCGAGGCTGCTCCACAGCACCCGGGCGTGGATGTCCACGCTGACCTGGTTGTTGATATAGGGTGCTATGAGATCCTGCGCGACGCGCTCCAGATTGGAGCCACCGGCCTGCTGCGCCTCAAGTGCCGCGAGTTCCAAACAAAGCTCATCTCAGCGTTGGAGATTGTGATTTTGTTGGAATCTCTGGATCCATCCTGTCTGCGGAGGGTGGATCTGTGCATTTTGGGCTTTGGTGATTTTGAGCTCTCGTTGATCCTGCCACACCTCTCACGCGCTTCCCAGAGCTGCGTGGCCTCAAGCTCTGGCACATGGACAGGCAGCACCTGATGACTGAATTGGCCATGCATCCCGGCCTCTGGGCGATCATCTGGGGACCTCCCCAGCTCCCTGGGAATCTGAGCCAAATCCTCTGGTAAGTTCCCCATGGACCGTCACCTTCTCTCCTATGGGGGCATTTCCAAGGGTTGGGCTCAAGGATCTTGGGGGTCTAGCTGAATGATCCTGTGATACCACGATTTCATTATCCCGATATTCCCATTATTCTGTTATCCGAACAGTTTGTGACTCCATTGTCCCAAAAATCCATGATCCCAGATTTCCGTGATTCCAGGATTCCCAAAGGCTGAACTTCAGGATCTTGGATGTCTTTTCCAATCTTAGTGACCTCACGATTCCACGGTTTTGTTATGCCAATATTCCCATGATCTCATGATTCTTTTATCCCAGTAGTTCGTGACTCAACATTTCCATTACCCCATAAACTCATTATCCCAAAATTCCTTATTTCCAGGATTCCCAAAGTTTGGGCTCAATGGGTCTTGAGGGACTTTTCCAGCCTGAAGGATCCATTGATTCTAGGAATTCATTATCCCGATGTTCCCATGACCCTCTGATTCTGTGATCCCAATAGCTCATGACTCAATGATTCTGTCATCCCATAATTCCAGGATTCCCAAAGGCTGAACTTCATGATCTTGGAGATCTTCTCCAATCTTATTGACCCCATGATTCCCGGATATCATAAGCCTAATAGTCCCATGATTCCATTATCCCATTTCTTGATTCCAGAATTCCCAAAATTTGTGCTCGGTGGTCCTTGAGATATTTTCCAACCTTAGTGATTCCAGGTTCCCATGATCCCATTATCCCAATACCCCAGAACTCTGTGATTCCATGATCCCATAATTCCTTGATTCCAGGATTCTCAAAGGTTCCTGAAACTTTTTCCAGCGTTAATGGCTCTGTGATCCCATAACTCCATGGTCCCATAATTCCAAAACTCTATGATCCCAAGGTCCTGTAGGTCCACAATTCCCAAGCTCATTGATCCAATAGTCCCAGGATTCTCAAATCTTGGAGATTTTGCCCAACCTCAGTGATGCCATTATTTCATGATTCCATGACCCCATCATTCCAATATCCCAGGATTTTCAGGGGTCAAACTCAATGTTTTTGGAGCTCCTCCCCAACCTCACCCATCCCACAATCCCATGACTCCACAGAAGCAATCCCAGCTCTCATTGCCCGTAATTCCCTCAGGACTTCTTACATTTCCAGCTCCCACTAATCCTCCCTTGGGCCTCACCTCTCCCTTTTCCCTCCCACCAGTGACCTGCAGGCTCCGTTAGAAAGCTTGGAATTGCCCTTCTGTGGCCTCCTTCCCGTCGACCTCACCTTCCTCTCCCAAAGCATCCACGCTCTGGCCCTCAAAAGGTTGGATCTGAGTGGCAACGACATCTCCCAAGGCCTCCTGGAGCCGCTCCGGCTGCTCCTGGAGAAAACCTCATCCTCATTGCTGCACCTGGATCTCATGGAATGCTACATGGCCGATTCCGACCTGGCCGTGCTGCTCCCGACGCTCCTGCGCTGCTCCCGCCTGCGCTTCCTGCGACTCTACCGCAATCACCTGTCCAAGGCTATGATCAAGGATCTGCTCCAGAAAACCTTGGAGCTGCCGGATCTCCAGCTGGTCGTGTAGCCCACCCCCCTGGATTGCCACACGTTGGACCCATCAGAATTCGATTTGGATTTCTTTGATGAGCATGTGGATGAGGAGCTTTTGTCGGCAGCCAGGGCGGAGATTTCCCAGCTACTGGTGAATTCTGGGAGAACCGACCTCGTCTGGACTGACGATCCCAAACACAAAGCCCTGGACTACTTGTTCTTGTGATCTGGGAAAACCTCGGAGGAGGGAAAATCTCACAGCCATCATAAAAAAGCGCTGTCGCCTCCTTCGTTTACTCCAGGTATTTTCCGCCTTATCCTGGTGCTTTTCTGGCACATTCCAGTGGATTTTTCCTTTTGTTTTGGTGCTTTTCTATTGATGACTGAGAGAGACACAGGGACTACTGACTCGTGCTCAGAATCCCAATTTTACTGTGAGCTACTTATGCTCATTTTCTAACTATGTTTTATTGGTTTGAACTTAACACAGATAAACTTTCTATTTCCTTATATTTCTACTTAGTTAAATTGTCTTTCCTGTCGCAGTCTTGATCCAATCTTCATGTAATCTTCAAAGCTCTGTGAGCTCTTGCCAAGACATCTTGGTTATCAAACTGCATTTGCTAATTAAGTCTACACTGCTTTCAATCTAAGTCACTACAGGGCCTGGGTTTGTTTGTTTTCCACCCCAATGTTTTTCCGCCCCATCCCAAGATGTTTCCTTGGTTTTGTAGCTTTTCTGCCGCGTTTCCTTCCCATCCTGATAGTTTCCTCTCATCCTGATATTTTCCCCCTCATTTCAGGATTTTGCTGCCTCATCCCAGTATTTTTCCCTTCGTGTCATTATTTTTCTGCCTCATTCGTGCTGGGCGGATTGAGGGAAAGCCAGGAAAGAATGAATTAGGGAAGGGAAAAGTTGGATTTGGGGTCTTGTTATCCTGCTCTGATCCTGTTGGAAAGAAACTCATCCTATTCCAGATCCCGAGTCTGTCGTGCCCAGATGGGATTTCCTGAAGGATCTTTCCTGATCCTTATCCCGATCTATGAATCCTCCATGATTTTCTTCCTATCAACCTTACTTTGGAGTTTTCCACCTAGTCCTGGTGGTTTTCCACCTCATTCCAGTTTTTCAGTTCTTATTGCTGTTTTTCCATCTCATTTTGGAGCCTGTTGCCTCATCCCAGTGTTTCTCCACCTTTACCCAGTGTTTTTCCCCCTCATCCGTGTGTTTCCCCTCCCCATCCCAGTGTTTTTCCACCTTATTTTCTGTTTTCCCCCTCGTCTCAGGATTTCCTCTCATCCCATTCTTTTGCCCCTCATTCCGGTGTTTTCCCCCTTCATTTTGGTTGTTTTCACCTCGTTTTGGATTTTTTTTTTCTCTTCTCCCAATATTTTCCCTCTCATCCTGATGTTTTTCCACCTCATTTGGGTATTTTGGGCCTTATTCCATTGCTTTTCCACCTTTTTTCATTTTGGTATTTCCCCCCCCCATCCCAGTGTTGTCCTGCCAAGTCCTGGTGCTTTTCTGCCTCACTTTTGTGGGGTTTTTCCTTGTGTCAGTGCCTTTCCCTTCATCCTGGCAGTTTTTCCCTTTAGTTCATATTTTACCACCTCATCCCAGTGATTTTTCACTGAATTGAAGTGTTTTGGACCTTATTCTATTGGTTTTTTGCCTCATTTTTGGTGGGTTTACATCTGATTTCTCTCTTTTCATCCTCATTTTGATGTTTTCCAGCACACTTTGTTGTTTTCCCCCTCATCCCGATATTTTCCCACCTCACTGTGTACTTTTTTCCTGCTCATTTAACCTTTTTTCCCCTCATTCTGGTACTTTTCCCCTTCATCCCACTATTTTTCCATCCCATCCCATGGGTGTTTCCACCTGTTCCTGATATTTTCCCGCCTCATTTTCCAAAATTTTCCGTCATCCCACTGCTTCTCCTGGTGCCTGAGTGTGAATCTTTCTGCCCTTCAATCCATTGGAATGTCAAACCATGCAAGTGTGGCAGCTTTCCCAGGACAATGAATTTCAAAGGCAGCTTGGGCTGGTAACTATAAGCCTCCCTCACGACCAAAGCCTTCTGTGCTTTTTTGATTGCGGCTTTTGTCTCTGGGGTCAGTTCTCTGGGAGGAACCAGCTCTCTCTCCCCCTTCAATAATTTGAGGAGGGGGTCTAGGTCTTCATTGATGAGGTCTAACCAGGGCCTGACCTAGTTCAAAGACCCACACAAGGCATGGAGATCTGCTAGGGTTTTGTGATCACTATCGATTTCCAATTTCTGTGGAGCAATGGTCTGTGCAGTGATCTCCAAGCCCAGGTATTTCCAAGGTGGCACCTCTGGACTTGGTCTCCTGCAGTTGGAATCCACCAGAGGTTAAAACTTTAATCACTAGGTCAAGTGTGTGTTGGAGTACAGAGTCATTGGGGCACACAGAATCGTGTCATCCATGTAGTGAAGGATGACGACTTCCCTTTTTTGGCCGCACACCGGGGACAACAACGAGGCCACGTACCACTGGCAGATGGAAGCACTGAAATTCATTCCCTGCGGCAGTACTTTCCAGTGGTAGCGCTTCATTGGCCTTCTCAATTGACAGTAGGAACCGAGAAGGCAAACCATGGGGCATCTTCTGGGTGTAGGGGAATTTGGAAGAAAAAACGGTCCTTGATGTCCAGGACAGCCAATTGCCAGTTTTGGGGGAGCATCGTTGGGGAAGGTATCCCAGGTTGGAGTGACCCCATGTCCTCAATTACTTTGTTCATTTCCCAGAGGCCATGTTGGAGCCGCCACTTATCCATCCCTGGCTTCTTTATTATGAAGACCGGGGAATTCCAAGGGCTGCTTGCCTCTTCTATGTGGCCTTTGGCCAATTGCTCCTTCACGAGCTCCTCGAGTGTCTTAAGTTTCGCCTTATTTAATGGCCATTGTCCTACCCAAACTGGGATGTCATCCAGAAACATTAACTTATGGGTAGGGCACTCTACAGTGGCTGCCTCTAAAAATACTGGGAAGTCTTAGGGATAACTAATTGGACGCTCCACTGGGACATGGGGTCTCTCCCCTATAGGGGGCACTTATAGTCTGTACCAAACGGATGGACACTGGCCGATTTTCCATCCGGCCCCTCAATTTGTACGTTGCTCTTCGAGATTTTTGCCAATATGACCCCTCCTACACCCTGCATTTTGCCAGCCATGGGTTGCAAGTCCTAATGTGAAAGCCACATCTTCTCAGGTATGATGGTCATATTTGCCCCTATGTCAAGCAACCCTTCCATGTGGAGATGGTCTGTTCCACAGGTTAGGCTGCATCCCATAATGGGTTTGTCCTTGCTAACCACTTCTGCCCAGTAGATGCCAGGTGCTTTGTCATCTACTGGGACCTCCGGTGGAATGGCCTGGGTGAGGATTTGCCCCTTGGCCAAATAGAAGGGTGGCTAAGGGCAGCACACCAGGAGAAGGAGGTGAGTTATGTCTCCCTGGATGGTGATGGGAGCCACCTCAATCTCCAGAGGTGCGTGTGCGATGTCCCCAGTAACAAAATACTCGCTGTCCAGCCCTGTGTGATTTATCTTCATTTCTTGTGTGTCGTCCGGCAGTTTCACTCCAGTGGCTGTCCAATGGGTAGACCTGAAAAGAAAAGCTTTGGTAGTCACAAGCCTGAAACGCCCGTGAGACTGCCAAACTTTGTCACTACAGTTTTCCTTTTTATTTTTTTGCTGACCTGCACTCCGCTTCCCTTCCTCCCACTTTTTGTTAGGAGAGAGGCTTTCTCCACTGTTGAGTCTGCTGTATTTATATCATGGCGCAGGGCGGGTCCGTGCTGTGATCCTAGTTTTTTTGTTTGTTGGTTGCTTCTCCTTTTTGATTTTTCTTCTTCTGCTGCTGGCTTTGAGAACAGCCTCTGGCGAAGTGTCCTGGCTTCTTACACTGAAAGCAGATGACATGTTGAAGCTGCTCTGGTGACATCTGTTGTCTCTTTAGTCCTGGTGTTACAGTTGTGACAGTTTTTGAGTTTGTCAGTCCTAGCTTTTTCTATGGTTCACTGAACAGCTCTGCTTTCTTGGCAAATGCTTCTATCATCCCTGCTAGAGTAGGTGGAGGATCGATAAGCAGTCCTAGGTTCACCCTGCAGCAAGCTTCGTTGGCATTCCTTGGAGCCATCTCCTTAATTAATTCTGTCTGTGCCACTGGGTCTCCTACTTGTCTCTCAATCTGTGCATGAAGCCAGTCAACAAACTGCAAAAAACTCTCTGAGGCAAACTGTTTAAGATTAATATAACTACCCTTAGTCTCAACTGTTGGCAACAGGTTAAAAACTGTTTCTGCAGCTCCACAGATTTTATCTAGAATGAATTTGGATAACAACCAAGCTTGGTCCTCGGGGTTAGCCCGCTCCCCCTCGCCTTATAGATGTTCATGTGATTTCCATCTGCATCTGAGTGCTTTGCTTAATTTCCCTTAGGAATCCCTTCAGAGATCTTTTCCAAGTGCTTTCCCACAGGTCGAACTCTGAGTGGGTTAGGACACATCAGAAGAGATCTTGGAGATTGGCTGGACTAATTCATGGCATGTTAGGGTCAATATCAGCATTCCTTTAAGATCTCACTGCCTTGGCCACACTCCCTTTGGGTTTTGCAAATTTTTTTTTTTTTTTGTTTTGGTAGGAGAAAGGCTGATAGCTCCTAGTCCCATTACTCCTACCAGAATATATAACAGGAGAGGCTGAGCTTATGGCTTCCTCTTCCTGGTTCTGACCCCCAGGTTCCTGATCCCCAGGGTTCACCCCCCCCCACCTTCCCCCTGTGGGAACCGGAAGGCAGGATATTCCTCTCTGTCCTGGGGTGACATTTTGGTGCTTTGTATCCCCAGTCGTGTGTTCTGTTTATGCCTGGTGTCGTGTTCTGTGCTTTCATGACTGGCTCTGGGAGTGAGGGTTTGTTTTGTCTAGTTATCAGCTGGCACCCCTCTCCCGTTGTCCGGGCTTAGGGAGGCTAGGCTTGCTCGCTAGGCTCGCTGGCTTGTGTGCTTTTGCTCGCGTGCTTTTGCTGCTGGCTTGCTTTTGCTTATTAGTTAGTTTAACTTGGCATCCCTTTTCTTTCCCTGGACTGTTTTTTTCTTTTTTCTTTCCTTTCCCTGATTACCACCTCACCTGTTCTGGACCGGGACCTGGGAGGCACCAAGGAACACGGGGAGTCTGCATTTTGTGATCTGCAGCAGTCACCCCCAGCGCCAGAGACCGATGACTGGCCGACCACTTGCAGAAGAGACTTTTTGAGTTTGTCATCCTCTCAGAGCGGTGGGGGAGGGTTTTGTCATCTGGGGCTGTTCATTTTTTTTTTCCTTGTGTTGAGAAATAAACAGTTTTTTTCCACTTTCCTCTGAGGAAATTCTTCCCGAACCCGGTGGTGGGGAGAGGAGTTGTGGGGGTTTCTTTTCTGGGGGCTCCTTCCAGAGGTGCTCCCCAAATTTGCCCTAAACCAGGACACTCTGTTAGCTCTTGCCAAGACATCTTGTTTGATAAATTGCATTTGCTAATTAAATCTACAGTGCTATCAGTCTCAGTCACCACACTGCCTGGTTTTGTTAGTTTTCCGCCTCCTCCTGATGTTTTTCTACCCCATCCCAAGATTTATCCCTGGTTTTGTAGCTCTTCTGCCTCGTTTTGAGGTTTTTCCTCACTATCCCAATGGCTTCCCTCTCATCCCGTTATTTTCCCCCTCATCCCAGTATTTTGCTGCCTAATCCAAGTATTTAATTATGTTTCATCAAATCCTGGTACTTTTCTGCCTCATCCCTGCTGGAGGGATTGAGGGAAAGCCAGGGAAAAGTGAACTGGAGAGGAAAAAGTTGGATTTGGGGTCTTGTTACCCTGCTGTGATCCTGTTGGAAAGAAACTCATCCTATCCCAGATCCTGAGTCTATCATGCCCAGATGGGATTTGCTGGGGGATGTTTCCCAATCCTTATTCCGATCTATGAATCCACCACGATTTTCTTCATTTCCACCTCATTTTTGAGTTTTTCCATCTAATCCTGGTATTTGTCCACCTCATTCTGGGGTCTTCTTACTTTTTACCACTGTTTTTCCACCTCATTTTGGCGGATTTGGCATACTGGTGTTTTTCCACCTTCCCCAGTGTTTTTCTCCTCATCAAAGTTTCTTCCCACTCATTTTTCTGTTTTCCACCTCATCTCAGGATTTCCCCCCCCCCATCCCATTCTTCTTTCCCTCTTTCATTTTTTTTTGCCCTTTTATTTTTGCTATTTCCACCTCACTTTGAGGCTTTTTTTCCCTTCTCACCGTATTTTCCCTCACATCCTGCTGTTTTTCCACCTCATTTTGGTATTTTGGACCTTATTCTGTTGCTTTTCCACCCCTCATGCTACTGTTTTCCTGCCAAATCCTGGTGCTTTTCTGCCTCACTTTTTTGGGATTTTTGCTCATGTCAGTGAGTTTCCATTCATCCTGGGGTGTTTCCTCCTCATTTTAGTGTTTTACCACCTGATTCCAGCAGTTTTCCACTGAATTTTAGTATTTTGGGCCTTATTCTGTTGGGTTTTGCCTCATCCTTGGTGTTATTTCACCTCATTTCTCTTTTTTCATCCTCATTTTCATGTTTTCCAGCTCACTTCATTTTTTTCCCCTCATTTTGCTGCCTTTTCCCTTCATTTAACATTATTCTCCTAACCCTGCTACTTTTTTCACTTACCCGCTGTTTTTTTCACCCTCTCCCATGTGTTTTCTATCTCATCCTGGAGATTTTTCCCGAATCCTGATATTTTCCCACCTGATTTTGTTGGTTATTTCCAGCTCATCTAACTTTTTTTCCCATCCTGCTACTTTTTTCTTCATCCCACTGTTTTTCCAGCTCATCCTAGGAGTTTTTGTACCTCATCCCAGAGATTTTTCCCTCATCCTGATATTTTCCTGCTAATTTTCCAACTTTTTTCCTCGTCCCGCTGCTTCTCCCGGTGCCTGTGGGGCCCTGAGGGTCTGGAGGGCAAAATGGTGGGAAATAGAGCTGGTGTGGGGGGGGCATCTATAGGGGATCAATGAGGGCACACAGCGCCAGGAGCCGCCTATAGGGGATTTTTATGGGGTCGCTGAGGCTCTCTAGGGCCCTTAGACTCTATAGAGAAGCTCTGGGGGTTCTATAGGGTCTGGGGATCTATAGGTGCCCCCATAACAACAGGACACCTCCCCCAGCCCCTCTCCTTCCACTTCTCCTTCCCCCAGACCCTTTTCCCCCCGCAGCACCCGAGGTGCGCACACATTCCGCTCCCCATTGGCCACATCCGGGTGGCGCCGGTGGCGCTGCTGTCGCTGTCGCCTGTCGCGACAGGGAGGTGGCCCGGCCGTGTCGGGGGTCGCCGGTGGCTGTCGCCATCAGGGTGGGGGCGCTGCTGCGGCCCCGGTACCTGCAGGGACAGTGGAAGGGGCCTGGAACCGTCAAATGTTTTTATTACGTGAATCAGAATGGACAGGTTAATGATGATCAATAGATTTTTACTTGTTTTGGCAGTTTTGAAAGTTTCATATCCCAAATTATTCCCCTAAACTCACTGTGCGTTTCCTGCGAAGCCTCCTCGATGTCAACTGGATGAGAAAAATTAGAGACGGAATTTAGGATTTAAGGATTATGGAGTCTTTGGGGCTTTTTTTGGATTTAGTGATTTCATAGATTTGGGGTTTTAGAGGAGGATTTGGGGGTTTTGAGAGTTCACTGCTTCTGGGGATTTGGGGCTTTCTGGTGAAGATTTGGATATTTTAGGGTTTGGGATTTTTTGGGTGGAGTTCAGGACTTGGGGCTTTTGAGCGAATTTTGTGTTTTGGAAGATTGGAGGTTTTCAGGGGATTGAGGTTTTTTTTGGGATTTGGGTTATTTTTGGATTAGAAAGAGTACTCAAAGAATCCCGAGGTTGGAAGAGACCTTCAAGATAACCCAGCACAACCCTGCCCTAACACGTCAAGTGGACCATGGCACTGAGTGCCACATCCTGTCTTTTTTAAACACATCCAAGGACGGTGACTCCACCACCTCCCCGGGCAGACCATTCTTGATCACTCCTACCGTGAAAAACATTTTTCAAATTTCAAAACTAAATTTCCCTTGCTGCAGATTGAGGCTGTGATCTCTGGTTCTGTCAGTTGCTGCCTGGAGAAAGAGACCAACCCCACCTGAGCACAGCCACCTTTCAGGGAGCTGTAGAGAGTGAGAAGGTCACCCCTGAGTCTCCTTTTCTCCAGGCTCAACAAGCCCAGCTCCCTCAGCCGTTCCTCACAGGGTTTGTGTTCCAGCCCCTCACCAGCCTCGTTGCCTCCTCTGGACGCGCTCGAGCGTCTCAACGTCCTTCCCAAACTGAGGGGCCACAACTGGACACAGCACTCAAGGTGTGGCCTCACCAGTGCTGAGTCCAGGGCAAGAATGACCTCCCTGCTCCTGCTGGCCACACCATTCCTGATCCAGGGGCCATTGGCCTTCCTGGCCCCCAGGGCACTCTGCTGGCTCATGTCCAGCTGCTGTCCATCAGTGCCCCAGGTCCCTTTCTGCCTGGGCACTGTCCAGCCACATGACAGATGTTATCATTCACACCATTACAATGAGAACCCAACTATTTCCTGATTACAATTCATGAGAAGCATTTCTTGGCCAATCAGGTTTTGTCACGTCCTGCTGTCAAATGCCTCACAGTCAATCATCTGAAATCATGCCTTGTTGGTCCTATGACAATCCATGTTTCACAGTTCTGTTTCTTGAAATTATCCAGTCTACTTTGCAAGGTCATTCTTTGAAACTTTTTTCAAGCTCCATTTCTCTCTCAACAATATCTGTCCTACTCCATGGCATTTCTAAGTCAGCATTTCTTATCTCCAAGTTTGCACACAGATGCACACAGTGTGAGCATTCTGGCAGGCCCTGAGAACTCTCTACAAATCCATTTCCCACAGGCAGCAGAGAAAGGAGATCGTTCAGCTGTTCACACCACAGAGCCCTGGAACCACTGACCAGCTCAAACACTGTGGGCAGGAATGGCTCTGCACAGACTCATCCTTTTCTCAGGGTTCCATTTGCTTGCACGCACTTGTACCATTCCCACTTATCCATGGCTTAAAAAACATCCCTATCAAAAACCCCAAAACCAAGCGGGCAATAGAAACACAGCAAACAACACACAGCAAACCTCACTAGTGTGCAAACCTGCAGCCCTGCCTGCCCGCTCTGAGTCACTGTGGGGCACGCCAAAAAGACCCAGGACCCCCAAAAGAATCCTGCCCCATTCCAGGGACTCCCTAAAGATATCTAAGGACGCTCTCACATGCAAAAGCCACACCCAGCACTCTAAAATCCACTCTTAAGGGCACTCGAAAAATCCCCAGTGCCTGCCCCAGATCAGTCCCCGTCATTGCAGGGATCCCCAAATCACCCTAAAGACCCCCCTGGTACTGCAAAACTACCCCAATGACAACCCAAAAAGCCCCAGGACCCTCCTAAGGAAATCCCACTCATTCCTCAGATGTCTTAACAACCGCAAAAACTCTCTCACACCCCCTAAAATACCGCAGCCCCCCAAACAGCCACCCCCCTCCTTCCAGGGATATCTCAAAAACTATTAGTACCCCACCAAAACAAACCTGCCCCATTCCAGGGCCTACTAATCCCAGCCCAAAGACCCCAAAACCACCACAAGGACAGCACAAAAAACCCCAGGACTCCCCTATTCTAAATCCTGCATTCCAACACCACTCAAAATCATCATAAAGACCCCCTAGCATCTCAAAACCAGCCGAAGGACCCGTAAACAAATCCAGCTCATTCCAGGGAACCCTTAAATCACACCAAACAAACCCCAGCAAACTTAAACTACCTCCAGGACCTCCTCAGCCACCGCAATCACCCCTCGAACAGAACCCCAAACCAGCCTCCCCCCCCCGCCCCCATTTCCAGGGATTCCCCTCAGGGATTTCCCCTCTCACAAATCCCCGCCGCGGCCCCTCAGGAGCCCCTGGCTGCGTTTCCGCCGCTGTTCCCGCAGGAATTCCTCGTCCCAGCGCTTCAGCAGCACCTTCAGCTCCTGCTGCCGCTCCATGGCCGCGGGAACCGGGATCGGGATCGGAATTGGGAATCGGGAATCGGGATCGAGCTGGAGGGAGGCTCGGCGGACACGGGAGAGTCTCCTCAGACAGACCCTCCCGCCCCCGCCAATCGCCAGCCAATAGAAAGGCAGTGATTATTGATTGACAGCAACGGCAGCAAATGGAAAGGCAGAATGTTAAAGCGTCTCCCCACATCGCTCTTGGGCTAATGAAAGTTAAATAAAACAATGACAGACTGTTTAAGATCCTATTAGATGTAAAAATCCACCTCCAGAGTGAATCTCTCACGCTGATTGGTTGCAACAACAAGTAAATAAGGAAGTGAAGCTTCCCTACGGCCCTGGGCGAGTTGGGGCTGCGGTCGGGTGGTGAGTGGGGGGGACACCATGCTGGGGGGGGCAGAGCCGCTTTTGGGGATCCCTGAGGGAACTTTGGGATCACTTGGGGATCCCTGTGAGAATTTCGGGATTTTGAGGTGGCCCTGGTAGGGTGGGGTTACCCTGAGACCCCCTTTTTAGGGAGCTGCGGTGGGGGCACCCTCACAACACCGCCCGCATCTTCTCCCACAGCTTCCCTTTTTTTCAGGATATACTTGGATTCGGAGTTTCCCCGGAATTCTCCTCTGGTTCCTCCTCATCTTCGGGGGGTCCCCCCAATTTCACCTAATTCCTACAGTGCCCCAGAATCCATGGATTCTCTCCTTTTCCTCTGCGCCCGCCGCGTTGTCGCCCAGCGCCCTCTTCCTGCCCTTCCTGCACATCTCTATCCCGTCCTTTTCCAAGTGGCATTCCTGGATGGAACAGCCCTGGTCCTGCGGGATTTGGTGGCCGCTTGGCCCTTCCCAGTGCTCCACCTCCAGCGGCTCGTGGGGCACCGAGAGCTGCTCCAGAATCATCCCGGCACACTCTGCGTTGAGACCGTCATCCAGGCCGTGGTGGCGCAGCTTCAGCGGGAGCTGGAACACCCTGGCTGCCATTCCATGTGGGTATTGGGAATCCCAGCATGGTCACATCCTCCAATTTCTCCAATTCCTCATTCCATCCTCGCACATTTCCCTAAAGGTTTATTCTCGTTTTTCCAGCCTGCGCGTGCTGGACATGACCAGACTCTCAGACTGCGTGTCCAGTGACACTCCCGCTGGGTTGACTGTGTGGTTCATCAGTGAGGCTTTGGCCAAGGCTTGTGTGGAGGTGTCCAAGCAGCAGCAGGAATTCCAGAGGCACGGATCCAAGTGGCCCAAAGGCCACTCTGGAGACGCTGCGTCCGCAGCGGCTCTGGAGCCCCTGGGCGTGGATGTCCACACCGACCTGTTCGTCAACGGAACGTCCTATGGGATCCTGCGCGACGCGCTCCAGACCGGAGCCACCGGCCCCCTGCGCCTCAAGTGCCGCGAATTCCAAGCGGTGGACATCTCAGCATCCGAGATTGTGACTTTGTTGGAATCTCTGGATCCATCCTGTCTGCGGAGGGTGGAATTGTGCTTCAACAATTTGGGACTGACCGGGCTCTCGGTGATCCTGCCTCACCTCTCGCGCTTCCTAGAGCTGCGCAGCCTCAAGTGCCGGTACAGCAAGGTGGACGTGCAGAACCTGACACCAGAATCAGCAATGACAATCCGCAGCGTGGCCAGGCAGCTGGGAATGCTGCCCAGCCTCCGGGAGCTCAACCTGGCATCTTCACAGCTCTCTGGGAATCTGCACCAGATCCTCTGGTGAGTTCCTCACAGAGCGGGGCCTTCTCGCACTCCGGGGGGATTCCCAAGGCCTCAGGGATTGTGGGGGTCTTTTGCAATCTGAATGATCTTGTGGTTCCAGGTTTTCATTATCCTGATTTTCCCAAGATTCCGTTATCCCAATAGTTTTTGACTCCATTGTCCCATAATTCCATGATTCCAGGATTCTCAATGGCTGAACTTCAATATCTAGGAGGTCTTTGCCAACTTTAGTGATCCTGTGATTCTGGGGACTTCGTTATGCCAATATTCCCATGATCCTGTGATTCTGTTGTCCATGTAGTTCATGAGTCAGCGTTTCCTTATCCCATAAATTGATGATCCCAAATTCCTTGTTTCCAGGATTCCTAAAGTTGGGGCTCAATGGGTTTTACAGCTGGAAGGATCCATTGATTCCAGGAATTCATTATCCCAATGTTCCCATGATGTTGTGATTCCGTTATCCCAGTGGCTCATGACTCAATGATTCCATCATCCCATAATTCCATGATCCCAAAATGCTGTATTTCCAGGATTCCCAAAGGCTGAATTTTAGGATCTTGCAGATCTTCTCCAATCTTAATGACCTCACAATTCCAGGATTTCATTAACTCAATATTCTCATGATTCCATTATCCCAATCCTCGATTCAGAATTCCCAAAGTTTGGGCTCAATGGTCCCTGACAGCTTTTTCAACCTCAGTGATCCCAGATTCCCACAATCCATTATCCTAAAAGTCCAGGACTCCATGATCCCATCATTCCTCGATTGCAGGTTTTCCAATCATTTGCCTTGATGAACCAGAAGCCTTTTCCAACTTTAACTGCTCCACGATCCCGTAACTCCATGATTCTGTAACTCCATGATCCCGTAATTCCATGACACCCTGACCCCAATATCCCACAATCCTAATATTCCATCACTCTGTGATCCCAATACCCCGTAACTTCACAATACCACAATGCCCTGGCTCCACGATCCCATAATTCCATGTTTCTCAAAGCTTGAACTTGATGGTCCTTAGAGATTTTGCCCAACATCTGTGATTCCAAGTTTCATCACCCCATAATTCCAAATCCTGCGATTTTCAGTAAGTCAAACTTGATGGTCTTGGTGACCTTTTCCAGCCACAGCTGTCCATTAATTCCACAATTCAATTTCACAATTCCATGTTTCTGTGATCCCACAATTCCATGATTCTCACAGCTTGAACTTGATGTTCTCGGAGGCCTTTCCCAACGCTCACCCATTCCATAACTCCAAGACCCCATCAATTTTCAAAATCCCAGGATTCTCAGGATCAAACTCAGTGAGTCTTGAAGATATGTCCCCCGCTTCAGGTCATTCCATCATTCCATGGTTCCATGATTGCATAATTCCATGATTCTCAGGCTTTGATGCAAGGTTGTGCGCCAGGGGTACCCAGACACAGGGCACCAAATTGTGAGGTTACGAAGCCATCCGGGGTACTCTGGGCACCTACTCAGTTGGGTTGCTTAAATGAGCAAAGCCAGCTAATAGTTGCTAAAAGGTTACTTATTGCAGAAGCACAATCAGTCTCCAAAAGGCGAGCAAAAT